>NW_019394376.1:0-264294 GCF_000612105.2 Orussus abietinus | reverse complement strand
ACAAATATTTTGTGCTACTAGGGTATAGCGGGTTAGTTTTTCCGCGCAATTTCACAAAATTATAAGATGACGTTTCATAATTATAAAATTGTTCGCGAGGATTACAAAAAATATTTAGAAATTATTCCGTGCTTCTAGGGATGTGCTGAAACCAGAAACAGCGACACTCGTAATGAAAACTAACCAAATGTATACTACATTAAACAGAACATCATTCATAGGTAAAAAATCTTACAAATGTATTAAAAATTTTGAAGTAAACGATAGAATTCCAAATTAATCAGTTCATATGTTAATAAATGGCGTGCAACGCGTTATTCTCAAGAGAAATACAAATATGTACGTGTATGTGATCGAAAATCAATGTACCAAAAAGTATCCGAGTCTTCATTTTCTACATCTTATGACAATTGTACATCCATACATGTACCTTCGTCCACAATTTCCAATGAATTCTTGCAGTTGTGATCGACAATTAGTATATCCAAAAGCTTTCGAGATTTAGTATATTTTCCCCCTAAAAATCACATACTAAAACCCCGAACCCAATTGTATACCTTCATTTGGAAGTATTGTATCTTGAAATTACGTTGACTACATGTGTACTACATTTTGAATAGATCCCTAGTAATACAAAATATTTGTCCTATGTTTTCTACATATTTAACGAATATCGTAGTTTGTAAATATTTAGCAGACATTTGAAATATTTGCCAAACGTTTACTTTAGAATGTTATCTCTATAATATTTATATAATATTAGCTCCACGTGTTTTCATAATCTTTTGCTACCAGATATACAAAACATTTCGTTTCATTTAAATACAAGTATTTCTTAAATATTATCTGCCGAATACGTTATAAACGTTTTAAAAATATTTAAAATCAAACTCACACGTTTTGCTCCCATAATGAAATAGCGGAACGAAAATATTAGAAAAATTTCTCGTGTTTTTTTGATACCAAATGAAGTCTCCGATAATAGTCGCGAAGTAAAAAATGTATTTTTATTACATGTTCATAAATTAAAAAATATAATTTCTATACACGTTTATAAATTATTGAAACTAAATATGTCATTGAGATTTTCCAGAAATANCCGGAATTTCAACACAAATATTTCAGATATCTTCGAATGAAATCTCCAAGAAATCTTAAAAAATCTGTCGCTTGAGATATTTAGCAAAGATTCCAAAGAAATATTTATAAATTATTCTACGCTACTAGGGATGTATTTAACGGCGTAATCGCCGCGAAAAGGTTTTTCATTTGATGTATTCAAGGCGCGTTGCTCCCATTTCTTGTCAATTGGCAGCTCTAATCGAGTTCCAGCATCTCGATAGCCTAGACGTCATCGTTTCTGTCGATCGACCCTTCGAATGGATCTCATCGTGCAGAAACAGTCGTCCGATCTCCGTTGCGGCGCCTGGACGGAATTAATGTCGCGATTAGCATTATTATTCCCCTCGTGATCACGTCGAGCATACAGTCGCGCGTTGCATATCGACACGCACGATGGGAACAACGCACGTGCAATGTGCACGAGCATAAAGGCATTCGCGTTAGGCAGAGAGGGACCGCTCCGGAGAGTTCATTGCAGTTTGTAACGGTGGCACGCGCCCGTTGGCTTCCATCGAATCGATATGCCTTTCACCCACGTGTAACGTGGCGTTGCACCCGGGGACGGAAACTCTTATTTCGGACTTTTCTTCATTTCACGCTCACCCGGGTTGCCTACCAAACTTAGAATTTGCCTCATCAATACAGGATCCAGGGTAAACGATTAGGGTGCATCCGGAACGGCTATGTGCATTCATTAGATTTCTATGCTTCCCTAGTAGCATAGAATAATTTATAAATATTTCTTTCTAATCTTTGCTAAATATCTCAAGCGACAGATTTTTTAAGATGTCTCTTCATTAGATTTCTTTGCTACCCTNATTATACAAATATTATAAAGATAATATTCTGAATTAAACGTCTTGCACATCTTTCAAATGTCTGCTAAATATTTACAAAATGTACGATATTCGTTAAATATGTAAAAAATATAGGACAAATATTTTGTGCTACTAGAGTAGGGTCATCGAATTTATTAATCGCGTTTATACCACGCGATAGTCGTGATTACATGTATTAGGGACATTTCCATTTGAGTTCGCGGACCGAAATTTCGATCTCAAAGCTTCCAATTGCAGACCTCGGATGCCTAAGAAAACATTATTTTTGAAAATTGTTTCTTAGATAATAACAAATAAAACGTAATATCTATTTATGAGCATTTATTATACAGTTATTGTAGGAGAGGAACCAAATGTTTTTACGATCAAAATGGCATCACATTTCTAATAAAATTGGCAGAAGAACTGGAAAAAAAGTACATAGAACGAAAAACAAAAACGTTTCAAGCTGCATATAATATTTACTAAAGAGTGGGACGTTTAAGGTTATAAGTAGGGCTTGAAGAGTGAAATAGAACCGAAAGTGCGCTTACTTAGATTACATAGGTTCAAAGTATGCTATTAAAAATACCTTTTCGGAACATAGTATACCCGCAGTTAACAATTTTTAAGGTAGAACGTTTCGAAATTTTGTATTCAATTTTATTCAAGACTAGTATACGAGTGTACGAATTTTAAATTACATGTATACTAATTTTCGATCATATCTTTGAGAATTCATGGGCAATTGCGTATACGAACTGTCATAAAACGTGTACTCGAAGATTCGAATACTTTTGTGTATTGATTTTTGATCACGGACACATAAACGATTGTATTTTTTATTTTTACATAAGCGGTTTATCGGGCATTAATTACATTTTTTCCCGATTTCTTTTTCCCAATTTTTTTTCTCATCTTACCAATTTTTTCAAAATTTCGAATACTTTTGTCCTCATTCTCATGGAGATATAGTGTTCTTTGAAATATAGTACCATTTGTCCGGCTTTCATTTCAAGCGCCGCTGTTTGTGGTTTTAGTGTACATTTGTATTCTAAAGTATTGGAGATATTGAAATTTTTTTAACTGTAAATGCATTTTTTCCTACTCTTACATCAATCGAAAGTTCTGCCTTTTCTATTTGTATCATCCCGCTGATTAAGTTGTCGTGAAAAATAAGATCATCAAAATATACATCCGCGGAATATCTCAGCTTTCAAAACAATACGAACCCCTGGAATTCAACCAATGGTTTGTTACTATTTTCCTCTTCTAGGGTACTGATAATTATTTGCGATGATTAGTTTCATTAGAAGAATTTACTCGCTTGATGATTTTGTATTCAATGTTGCTTAAATAGGGTAATATGTTGCACCCCATATGTGCGCTTTACTCCAGACTGTTCGATATTACTCTGTTTGCGCTGTTTTTATATTTCAACACTTCCGAATAGAAATGTTTACTAAAACCGGAAACGGCGACACTCCAAATGAAAGCGAGATAAATGTACCCTGAATGTGGAACAATCCCGATTCCAAAAGGCCGATTGTGTAAAAGCTTTTGATACTTCGAACACTTTTGAACATAAACGTATATCAAAATCAGAAACAGCGACTTTTGAAATGAAAACGTGACAAGTGCACGAGCAAAAATCCCAATATTAACGCATTCGCGACCGGCAAATTTTTTCCGTTTTAAATACTAAGTACCGGCGAAAATAATGAAATTCTTAAACTGGATGCCGCAAACTTGTATCGTTAAAGCAAGGATAAAAATGATAAAATTTGTGCGCCTCGTCGGCTAACAATTAGTGAGCCAACTAATTGTAAGCAGGACATGATTCACGTCAGCGGCAACCAGGAATAGAACTTGAAAAGACGTGAATTCACGTCAGCGGTCGCGAATGTGTTAACGAGGATTGATTAGCCGGAAGGTCCTAAACGGTCATAATACATCTTTCCGTGCAAGAGTTTCGGCTCCCGAACTAAATACCTTCATCTTTACCCGCCCCGAGAAATTTTAAACTATCCCTTTTCGATTTGAAGTAAAAGGAAGCACATGTAGGTAAAATGTACCTGCTTTCATGAAATTCACATTTTTTATTGAATGCTGAACTGTACCGTAACAAACGTGCTAATATAAATCATCCGTACATACGTACACGTAAATATATTCTTTTTTATATTGTGAAATGTACTTTTATTTACTGTACAATTAGCGTACTGTTTTCATCTGCGATTGCGGGAATCGCGTAACGGATTCGAAGGGCACTTGGATTCCTCCTTCAAATCATTTTTGGGTCGAAATGACTCTCGCACAAGCGGTAGTTGCCATTAACTTCTGCCCACCCAGGAAATTGGGTCCATTTCTGTGTCTGAAATGAAATAAATTTAAAATAAAAGCTACACTTTTAGTAAGAAAAATCGCGGAAAAAATTATTTCGGTATCTCTGATAGGTAGTTTGCTTTGGATTGTTATCAAAAGATGCTAGCAATTTATTGCTTTAGACAATTATTGTTTTATTAACGATTATTACATTTGTGCGACTTCCAAGCATCATTTCATGATACATGACAGTAAATTAAATTACTGCCAAGGAAACGGTACTAACACGATTCTTGGAATTCGCAGAAATGTATGGTCCATCGTTAAATGCTAGTTGCATCTTCCGATAACAATTTAAGGAAAGAACCCTCCCAGTTTCGTCTTAAACTGAGTTTTGAGATTTTTTTTCAAGATTATAAATAAATTTTGTTAAACATGCAAGGTTTATTAATATTGCATTACGGTATTTGCATTCATTTTCTCATTGATCAAACAAATTTATTTGTTGATTTATGAGAGGAAACATGTATCGAGGCTAAATGATTGCATCCACATGGTGAACGCGATACCAGCTCGTGATTTTGTGATAAATAAAAAATTCATAAATATGTTGTAAAGAACACCTTTTTTTAGGGGGTGGACCTCTATGGAAAAATAAATCCGAAAAATGTGATAGATACAACTCGGTTTCCAGAAAGTACCATTTACAAATGTTTGTTTGTCTTGTGGGGAGCATAAAAATGTTTAATTTAGAAAGGTCATCATAAATATAGGTTCATCCTCGGCGGAAATAAGTTTTACAAGATCTCTCCAAATTTGAACTCGATCGATGATATCCTGCTCACCGACTTCAAAAAAGTACTTCTGATATAAACGCGTTTGAAGTTTGAGGAACCATTTTCTTATTAAAAAAATTGATAATATGTATCTAGCATACTTATACTGCAATATGTATATATGGTGTATATATATAGGGTATATATATATAATGTATACAGATATATGTAGGAATTTAACCTGGGAACGAGAATATGTGCCTGCGAAGTCGTGCTCGGGACAGGTGGGACGCGCGGTATCATTTTTGCACAAAGTCTTGTAACTTTCCCAACGTTTATTATTTGATATATTATTTTGACTGGATACCCTTTACATATGTTTTTAAGAAAATATGAAAAACAAAAATCGATTTTCTTCCCTGCATTGATTTAAGGTGATGTGAAAGTTGCGTCAGAAGTTTCGTTTGTGAAACTTTTCTCTAAAATGGGGGTGTCGAATCGTTTCAAACTTTACAACGTGAATATGAAGACTATAGGTAAGGTTCTGACATCCATGAAATTTCAATTTTTTAAAACGTGTTTAGTAATATTTTAAAAATTTGGTATAAAAATTGATATTTCATGGGGGGTCAGAACCTTCCTTGTAGCCTCAATATTCACGTTGTAATGTTTGAAACGATTGGGTACCCCCAATTCGGAGAAAAGTTCCATGAACGATGACCTCTCGGATGCTACTGTCGCATTCCCTTGAAAGCAAATTGGTCATTTGGAATATTGACGCGACCCGTATCGATACTCCTCGCGTCTCGATCGTTATTCACATTCCGGATTCTTTCGGCACTCGGAAAAATGCAAAATTTCCTCTGTTTTCCGGAACCTTCCACAATTGGCTAGAACCTATAGGTTAGAATAATTTTCCATTTCTTATCTGTCAAATTATCCGCCTCGGTCTCCGCTTCGCTTCTAACTTGACAATGCCCGACAAGGAAATTCGGGAACACTTGACTCGTTCTCATTTCGAGGACCACTGCTTCCGGTTGTAGTCTACATTTGTATTCGAAAATGTTCAAAACGTCGAAGCATTTCCTATCGATGTACAGAAATTTGACGTTCAAGTCGGCCGATGATTTTGGCCGAGTTCTTCGGAATTTTCGCCAGTAAGCGCCGGCAGGAGGACCAACTTCGTCGGATAAGTCTCAGCTCGGGGCAATAAACGTCCGTCTTTGAGCCAGCTCGGCGTGTCTACCTTATTTACGCGTGTGCACTTATGCTCATGATTTGGCGGTAGAGGCACGAGGGTCGTGTGCGCGTCCGTTCCCTCTAACGCCACTCGCTGCGAGGGGGACAGGCATATGAGCACACACGAGGCCGCAGTCACCACCTGGCACGGTACGGTTCAATACGCGCCACCCCTGTAACCACCATAACTCTATATACGTCCTACGCGGGGAACCCCGTGGCCCCAACCCCCGGGACATGGCTCGTGCCGCCGGGCATTGTCGTAGGTTACGGAGGATTTTTCCGAAACCTCCCGATCTGCCCTCGGGATGATCCGCTTTTTCGCCTTCTCGCCTTTTCGCTTTCTCGCCTTTTCGCCTTTTCGCCTTTTCGCCTTTTCGCCTTTTCGCCTTTTCGCCTTTTCGCCTTTTCGCCTTTTCGCTCTTTCGTTCTTTCGTTCTTTCGCACTTTCGCTCTTTCGCTTTTTCACTTTTGTAGGAAGATCGAGTTATGGATGCCCCGACTTTTCCTTTACTTCGTGACCTTTTTTAGCGAATTCATTTCAATTTTTCCCCGACGCGCGTAAGGTGTTACACCACGAGAGAACTAAAGAAATTTTATTTGAAATTAAAATTAATTTTAACATTAACGCGCATAGCGAAGCAAAATTTGCTCAACGATGCATGCCGTTGATTGGCAAGTTTCCTTAATTTTTATGTAAGGTTAAAAGTCACTATATAATTAAAGTCATTCGAACGTTTCCCTAATTTTAAGTTTATTTTAAACATAATATTGAAATTCATTCGTTTAAGGAAATGAACTATATAGGAAAAAATGAAATTTCAACAAACAATCAACTTTCGGACACCTTTGGTCTTGAAAAAATTACCCAAATACACGTATATTTCCTTAATTGAGTACAAAAATAGCTAAAATCGCTTACTCTACAAACAAGAACACAAATCAACTACTTTTATCCAAATACGATGCAGCATTCGTATTATTAATAACTCGGATTAAATATTTTCGCCAAATGTCGCAGGACATTTTGTTTTACGAAAGTTACGGGAGCACCTATTCAAAATAGTTATGATTTCTCAGAAATCAATTTGCTTACCGGATTATCCGCCTTTTCACTTTTTTAGGGGAACTGACAATGAGATATGTCCGCCCCGACTCTTCCTTTTCGTTGGAACCTTCGTAGGCAAATTCATTTAAATTTTCCGCCGATGCGCTTAACTGGTTTCATCGATAATTTTTAATTTTATAAACATTCCATTGGTTTGACTAGAAAATCCTCATTATTAACACTTTGGCTACTAAAAGCGCCTAAAGGCGCCCGTCGTTTGGTCCAATATTGCCTGCACGGTCAGACGAATTTCGCCCATATGTCGAAATGGGTCGGTGTTCACAGGGCTAAAGAACTTAGATTAAGATAATATTCGATATTTTATCAATAGTAATATTATAAAGATAGAAAGTTTGTATATTCGAGGTAATCGCGAAAACGAATGGGCTGATTTTTATTGGATTTTTACCGATATCTTCCTTATGATCGAGCAAATGACATAAGCCTGGTTTTATTGCTCTATCGCTCGGAGAAGTTTATTAACGATTTAGATTGTCTATTAATTTCCTATTTTCCGGCGTCGTAGCGCAGAACTGATCATTGTAACTTCGCTATTCCACCGCCAGTTCAGTGGCGCAGTATTGCGGATTGGATAAAAAGAAAAAAGTATTATTTAATATCTGTTTTTTCCATGAGAATCAATATTTTTAAAATATCCTACGTACCGGTCTAACAAATACCATATAGAAATAAGAAGTTTTTGGGTTTCTTCGAGCATCTAAAAAATTGTGCCCGTGATCGCCGATACCACAACGAGAATTACCTGAAAAGGCGAAGCAAACTGCTTCATAGCCGCAATTTTGTGTTTAAAAGAAAAAAAAATATGTACGTGTTCTTTTATCCTTGCGTGACAAAAGTCTATTGATAAATGTTCCATTTAGATGCCCTTTTGTTTCTAAAAAAAATTAACAAAGTCAAACTAATTTTTAGAGATCCCTAAAAGGAAGCTATTGGGACGAAATTTCATGATCTTCTCAATTGTACAAATTTTGTAATGCGTGTCAATTGGAACGGATCTCGATTCAATGAAAGATTGTACCACTGATTTTTTATTGCACCAATGATTTATTGTTAAACACTTATAAATACGTATTCAACATGGTTATAAAATACGTGAAATAGATTAAATTCGCAAACGTTTCACAAATGTTATAGCCTGAAAATATAAAAAAATCATTCAAAATCGTTCACTATACTTTCAATTAACGAAAAAACGTTATGTTGAAATACACGTTGTTTCTCGAGTAGGAACAAACAAATTGAAAATCTGACACTCAAAATCAACATTTTTTACAAACACATTTTGTATAGAGTCGAAAACATTTACTTTTTATATCTACACTATTTCCGCTACGTTTACGTGCAAACATCCACTATTTTATGGTTTTGGAGAGGTTCAACAGCAAACGATAATTTCGACTTGGCTCCTGGTCTCGAATGATCGTACTATGAAATATGTGTAGCGATTTTAATTACTCTTCTTTCGTGTATAATTAACTTTGGCACTTACACCGGATGATTTAGTAACGATACTATTAGTTTAAGCGTAAGAAAAAAAGAAAGATCACCTTCGATTCTTTAAATGGAATTATACGTTTCTATATCAACTATTTGATTGCGGCCCTTGAGACAAATATTTTTTATAGCACAAGATCATTTAAGGTCATTACGGTGATTTGAAAATGGTGTCAAAAAGGTTTCGTTTATGAAACTTTTCTCCGAACTGGGTTTTTCGTTTCAAACTTTACAATGAGAATACAGAAGCTACAAGGAACGCCCTGACGCAGATACAATTTCAATTTTTTTTTAAATTTTTATATAAAAATTGAAATGTCACAGATGTCAGGACTTTCCTCGGAACCTCCATATTTATGCTATACATTTTGAAACGATTCGATACGCAAAGTTTGGAGAAATGTTTCATGAACCATTGACTCTTCAGATGCCCCTTTCACCTTCCCTTAATGATTTACAAGTCTTTCCCCTCATCAATTTTCAACTCGTCTTAAATCTTGTCCGAAGTTTCCTTCCTCTTCTAAAATGGCTGAAATGTCCGAAATGGAGTAAACCATCTACATCTGAAAATATGCGACAGTATATTATTGCAGCATGTGCCTCAATAACTTCCAAAGTGATAAGTTATGCTACTGAATTGACAGAATAGAAGGACTACGGTATGTCACATCGAACACCATTTGTAAACGATATTTGTTCACGACTTGTAACAATTCGTAAACGATGAATAACTTTAAGCGAGCGTTTATTATAGGGTCTTATAAGCGTTCCAAGAGGCGCTGTCAGGTAAATATAAAAGCATTTCAATTAAAACATCAAAGGCGGCCTTCGTATCTCAAAAAGTACCTACACCAAGAAAATAATTGTTGAGACCATATCATAGACCCATTTATATCGTGTACCTTTCATTGGACACCATATCATGGACCCATTTGTATCGTGTACCTTTTATTCGACACCATATCATGGACCCATTTGTATCGTGTTTCTTTTATTCGACACCATACCATAGACCCATTTGTATCGTGTACCTTTTATTCGACACATTTTTTCCGACCTCCGCGAATTCGAAGGTGTTGAAGATAGTAATAGTTACGATACCATCCGGTATAATTTGTAGTAGGACAAAAAGTATGCACGTAAGTCTTCTCGCTGTTAAGGTGAAGTGAAACCCCTTTCAAATCAGTCAATTCAAATACAACACTTTTTTTTAAGGGTATTAGACCAAACTGTCCGAAGCATTGACACATCACTCCTAATCATCTAAGAATTGTCCTGACATATTCAAAATTTGGATTTTTGGAAAAAATTTTTGAACTCAGCCCAAACTAGAACCAAAATGGCGTCGAGCTCTCATATTTCGATCAATATACAATTATCGAAGGCTTTGATATGAGGAACCATAAGGTAGGACAATTTTACAACAATTCAGAACACTCTGGTAATCGATAAACTCGCATTTGAACGGGATAAAGGCAAAAAAAGTGTTGTATGCGCTTCTATGCTAAAACGATGGGAATAGGAGGTCTCGGAGTGAAAATTTAATTCACCTGGAAATCACAGATGGCGCAGGGGGTCCCTCTGCAGTCAATTTAGGCCCCAGAAAGCATGAATTCAGCGGATTTCTGGAATTTTACTTCGATTTCTTGATATCTATTGTACGAAAACGACAGGTGGAGTATACCATTTGGTACATTATCCAATATAATTGGATACAGCTGTCAATATAAGAACGAATGTCGTCAACGTAGGCATTTAGAAAAACCTTCTTTATCGACGTCGATCAAGTTCCTCGACGTGTTTCACTTCATCTTAAGGCGATTTTCTCCTCTTCTCGGGACATTTCCTTAGCGACCCGCATTGGAGAAGCGAAAATTGAATGAGTTTAAATTCAATTAAAGCCAACCGCGTGGTTTGACTTCGTAGGCCGTTATATCCTTCTTTGGCATTGTCCTCGCTTCGTTAGGCCCCATTATGGCTCGTGACGTAAACGGGGCGTTGACGACTTCGCCTTTTCTTTAGCGTGTCAAGTCCAGTACTTAGGAACGAAAGTCTGAATGAGTGCAACCGTGAAAACGTTGCACGAAGCCCGGGTTAATAATTACTCACCGGCGGTGTCAGCTTCTCGCCTTTCAAGAGGGTCTGGGTGAATCCTTCGTGAAATGGGTTAACAACCTGGAGGACCTCTTGAGCCAAGTATTACTCGAGGTTTCGTCAGTCTCTTGGCGAAATCACGGGAAAAAAGCTTGCGTTGCTACACTCGGAGGAACTTCGATCCTACGATCTTCGGACCGTTCTGTAACATTTTGTGACGCATATTCCCATATTTTCCTTTCCTTCCGAAATTTATTTCATCTTAAAATCATTCGGTAAGAAGTGTATTTAATTGACCGATTGATTTTACTTCATCATTTGTAGGTTATAATGTCTTGAACAAAACAAAAAATGACTACTTGTATTCTTTTCGATTTAATGACTCGGCGAACAATTCCCGATCATTGTTCCAGGGAGATATCGATAGAAGAAAAATACTTATTTCTCATTCGGCCGTACTTTTGAAGCTTGTATAAGATATAATTGAACTTTTAATACGCTTTGAGGAATATTTTCTTTCATTTCGGATATTAGTAGTATACTTTCATCTCTGTATATTTGCGTGCTTAACGTGACATTTTTTACTACGTTTCGCTCGAATTTAATGACACTTTCGTTTACCTAGGTTTTAGAAATAACTTGTGATATACGGAATAAATTAAAGAAATATGAGATATATATTATAAACATCATTTTTACATTGATTTAATGCATAATTGACATAAATTTTAAATAATCCCGTGTCCGAATTTTTATTCTACTGGAAACCGCAGATTGTAAGTCCTAAATGAATTTTAAGATGATATAGAGAAGGGTAACTTCTGTACAATTTAAATTCTATTTTAGACCTTAAAGGCAACAGATGTTTCCATTTCTTTTACATGCAGACCTAAAGTAGGACTTAATTTGTATTAAGTAGAGCATACAAAGTCGAATATAAAACGTGAAGACTGAAATAGGATCATAAAGAGGGCTTACATTATAAGGTACAGCAAAAATTTTAACTCGAGATATTCTGCTGCATTAAATATTAATTAACACATTATTTACAGGCGACTTTGGGGATAACGGCGATTACGGGTATCGCAAAAGGCTTCCGGTGGGTAATGTGTTAAGATATACTGTCATGCATGATATAAATCGAAAAAACAAAGGTTTACATACGTGAGCAAGGAAATATTGCAACATTTCTAGGGACTGCTGAAATATGAATGTTTAGATTTAATAAATCGTTGTTCATTTACGTTTGCGCCTCCCATCGCATCCCCTGTAGTAACAAATATTGATAATAGTTTGGGGTAATACTGGTCCAATATTATTCATTGTCAGCCAATATTGAGCCAGTATAATATTTCGCATCCCAGTAGATATCAAATTCAATTTATTGCTATAATATAGAACTCTGTATTCCGTTATGATACGTCTGCAGTATTGGGCGTTTATAGCTTTTGCATTTATCCCGGTGAAATATTATGCCAATAAATCCATACGTTCACGTTTCACTATTGAAGCAATACCCACAATATTTAGCCGCTATAAGAACTAGAATTGACCAATGTCATCCCAATTAATATTTCTCCATGGAATGCTCTTGCATTATTTATGAATATTAAAAAATCATCATTAAACCCCCAATGGTTCTTATAGACGTTTTGGATGACAATGTTTTTCAATGGCGGATCGGGTCCTTGTGGGTTGCAACGTTTGTTTCTTGAACGATCCAGATGTACGCTCGGCGAAGGATTGGAGCCCGAACGGGTGCACGTGTGGTAATTTTATGAGTGAAAAACAGACGTTGTGAACGGTTACTCTCTAAAAATAGGAGAGAAGACCTCCTCCGATCGCAGCCGCAGAGTCACGCATCTTGACGCGGAATCCTTGAACTTAGCGTATCGTGATTTATATTTAGCCAGTAGGTCTCGCGTGGGTCTCGTTTCCAGATTTCTCGACCGAGAGGGATGCACGTAGGATGGGGGTTCTGTCCCATCTCTGACTCCTTCCTGCCTACTTATTTTTAGAACTTGCATCGTTCATTTAGCATATGCTTCGTTTCCATAAATCACCTATTCCAAAACATCAAGAAATCTACGTCAAAATCTTCATGCCGTTGGAATATCGCTGAAGGCAAATTATCCGATTACAGGAAACTGTTTGGTAGAAATGTCAGGCTTATATGTATGCCAAACCTGCCGATCGACGTTACAAATCTTTACTCGCATTGGAAATCAAACTAATCGTTTAAGGTGATGCGAAAGGCGCATCCCAGGGTCAATAGCTTATGAAACTTTTCTCCAAACCGAGAGTACCGAATCGTATGAAATGTTCCCACATGAATATGTAAGCCCTACACAGGTCCTGACAATCGTATATTTTCATTTTTATGCAGTGTTAAAAATAAGGTTGACAAAATATTTAAAGGGGGTAAAATTGCAAGGGTATCCGGACCGTTTTAGGGCCTCATTATTCAGGATGTAAAATTTTTAACTATTCGGCACACCCATTTCGAAGAAAAGTTTCATAAACTGGGCCCCTCGGACGCCCCTTCGCGTCCCCAAGCCTTCTCAGATATCTCACGTATTAGTAATCTTAATCATAACATATCACATATAATAACGGGAAGAACTGCCGAATCAAATTGCAAAGAATTTGACATGGCGTTCTATTTTGGTAATTTGCTTAGTCAGTTCTTACCCTTATGCTCACTGTTACACTCGTTGTCTGTGAAGGCCTTGCTGCAACTTACAATGGTGGTATCCCAGGTCGATCTCTCCGATTTGATTTCTTTCATAATATGTTATAGTAGACTAAAAACTAAGCGACATATATTTGTTTTTAGCTACCATTAAACACTTTAAGGGGGTGAAATCACCATCCAAAGTAAGGCCTGTGAGGGGTGGCTCGCCCCTTAATTTTTCTTTAATTCAGAAAATTATTTTTTTCATTTCTTGTTATGAGAAAACTTTTCCAAGTGGATTGGTTAAAAAATATTATGTTCTTGTGGGTGAAATTGCAAAATCGCCCCTTGACGTGCCTTACTTTGGATGGTGATTTCACCCCCTTAAAGTGTTTAATGGCAGATAAAAAAAAATATGTGTCGCTTAGTTTTTAGTCTACTACAACATATTATAAAAGAAGTCAAATCGAAGGGATCGACCTTCCTTGTTAGAGTGACAACCTTAGTTCATTACGTTACATCAACATGTCCCATCTAATCTAGACATGTAACGCTTTATATTGTAGTTTATGCATATTTTGTATATGTATCGATACATGGAAGTCCGAAAGAAATTCTGTGTATGAAAACCTTACGGTAGATTTTTTTACACGAATTATCGATGACAATGCGCATCGGCAACGAGCAGAACCTTGTTTAGCGAAAATATTCTTTAATTCGTCTCCCGTAGTGAGTATCACGCTGAGGCGTCAATTCCGTATCTCCAGGAAGCAGTGAATTCACAATAATATGGCTTCCTGTTGGCCAACCGAATTGTGGCGAGGTCAGGAAGAAAGTCAAAGAGGGTTTGCCGGTGTAGGAGGGAACAGGATGGAGAAGAACGTTGAAACGTTGGAACGACCTTAAACGTCGTTACAACCGAGGGAAGGAATCACAGCTGAAGGCGCTTCCTTCTCGTAGATCCCCTATTATTTCCTCGCCATTCCGAATTTATCTCTTTTCACGACGTACGTATTGTGCTCGGGCTTGAAATATCAATTATTCACTTCTTTTCTATAAGGTTGATTACTGCATTTCGCTCCCCCTAATATCAATTCATGAACGCCATGTCAGTCCACGCAAGCTGTTTCGATCTTACAAGGAAAGTATCCCAGGTGTACCCCACCGATATTATTGATTATAACCACGGTTGTACATACAGGTCTGGCAACGATCTCGGTGAGATAGATTTACTTATTGTCACAACCCTAGTAGCATAGAATAATTTATATATATTTCTGTCTAATCTTTGCTAAATATCTCAAGCGACAGATTTTTCAAGATTTTTTGTAGATTTCATTCGGAAGTATCCGAAATATTTGTTGACACTCTCAATGACATGTTTAGTTTCAATAATCTATAAACATATATAGAAATTATCTTTTTTTTTTTTTTAATTTATGAACACGCAATAAAAGTACATTTTTTACTTCACGACCATTATCGGACACTTCATTTAGTATCAAAGAAACCCGAGAAATTTTTCTAATATTTTCGTTCCGCCATTTCATTATGGGAGCAACACGTGCGACTTTGATTTTAAGACGTTTATAATGTATTCGGCGGGTAATATTTAAAAAAAAAATACATGTATTAAAATGAAACGAAATGTTTCGTATGTCTGGCAGAAAAATATTATGAAAACACATGGAGCTAATATTATATAAATATTATAGGGATAATATTCTAAAGTAAACGTTTTGCAAATATTTCAAATGTCTGGTAAATATTTAAAAAATGTCGGATATTCGTTAAATATATAGAAAATATTGGAGAAATATTTTGTGCTATTATGGAATTTTATAACTCCGATTTACGTTACTAGGGGACGCGCATGGTAAACAAGTATTGTGGACGAAAAAGAAATCAAATAGTTCTTATCTTTCTTCCTAGGTCTATGTTTTTTCCACATAAGTTAGGGTTAGAGATGACGCACGTCTTCGATGTGACATCCCTGGTTTATTACAATTTTTTATATAATACTCAAAATGAAGAAATGCTAAATGGAATGCATGGAAAATATGCTTGTAACAAATAAAATATATTACTCTATAATTGTAAGCGAAGTTATTGTTAAACAGCACAGCATGTGAAATCCTTTCTTTCGTTTAAACATTCTTAAAACCAGAATAGATTTTTAATTAAATCACAAACCACTCCCGTTAATGACTTGATCTGTGTAAACATAAGTCATTATAATTTGTAAGTTTCAATTCGGTCTCCTTTCTTTGAAGAGTTGATATTCTTAATTAATCAGCCTAACGCAGAGAAAAAGAAAAATGTACAATGGAGTATTTTAAAAAATTTATTGGTTACATAATTTGGGGGTTCTTTTTTGTTAGTTTTGAATTTAATTGGTGAACATTCTGTCCCATTCTTAATATGATATAATAAATAATTCTATAGGATAAAATAGGCTGCTTGCGAGGGGTATTGTAAAGGGTAAGAAAGGGCACTCCTCTGGAGAGAGCACCGCGTTGTAACCATAAAAGGTACTAGAAAAAAAGTACTCCAAGTGAACCTATCCGCACTATTGAAATTCGCAGTCGTTGCCAGACCTGCATGTAGGACCGTGATTGTAACATATGTTGTAGTACTTCGAAAAATAAGTCATGTAATTTTTATACGTGCCAAGGAACTAGTGAACTAGATGGAAATCAACCCTAAAGTCGATAAATAAATGCAGATTTTTTACACTTTCTCGTACGCGAAATTAAATATGATATATTGTTGCAATCGAAACTGAACTAATTGCGAGTGGTCCGGTCGAGAAATATTATTTCATTTATGAGAAAATATCAGAATACTGTTTTTGGAGGTCAACTTTGGATGTGATTTTCACCCCTTAAACTCGTAAATTCACACATATAAAAAATACGTGCCTGTCATTTTATAATGTACTATGTCGGAACCAAAAAAATCGATGAGGTACACATGGAATACTTTCCTTGTAAGGAATAAAATGCAAACGGTATCAGAGTCTAACATTTTAATATTGTAAATCCTGTATTATTTATGATATATTTCTTACTTCCGTTCTTATTCCTGACTTGTGTGCCTTTACAATTTCGATGATTTTCATGACTGTGATATTTTGTTCTGCAATTTCATAATACATGTTTATTAGTTTCGTTCGGCGACGATACCTGTAAAATATCGACCTAAAAAGGTAAATGTTTAAATTCTTTCGTATTGAAAGAAAATTATTAATTATTTATGTATTTTTTAATAGCGATCCAAGCAAAGTATCCATTTGGATGGATCGATCCCAGGGAAGAACCAACCTAAAAACGCCAAAACTGAACGTATTTGGTATCAAGAGAAAATTGCGAATTATTTATATAATCTAATTCACGCAAAGTTTTTGTTAAATGGTCAATACCAATGAAGAACCAAGCTAAAATGTCAATGTTAATTCCGTGTAGTATGTGGAAAAAACTGTCAAATATATGCATCATTTAGTAGCTATCGATGCAAATTAAATTTAAATTGATCGTACCAGAAAAGAACCAAACTAAATGTGTCAATGTTAAATCTATTCGGTATGAATAGAGAACTGTGAATTATTAGCATAATTTAGTAGCGGCGTATATAAAATAATTTATAATAAATGCCAGATTGCAAATAGTATTAATAAAACTCGAAATTTTCTTACGATACCTAATGGCTGCATATACTTTAACTATCAAAATTACTTATCATTAACAAAACTAAATATAATTTAGGTCAAAATTATCATATAACTATTAAGGTGAAGTGAAACACGTCGAGGAACTTGATCGACGTCGATAAGGAAGATTTTTCTAAATACCTACGTTGCTGACGTTCGTTTTTATATTGACAGCTGGGTCGAATTATATTGGATATTGTACCAAATGGTATGCTCCACTTGTCGTTTTCGTACAATAAATATCAAAAAATCGAAGTAAAACGCCAGAAATCCTCTGAATTCATGTTTTCCGGGGCCCTAATTGACTGCAGAGGGACCCCCTGCGCCATCTGTGATTTCCAAGTGAATTAAATTTTCACTCCGAGACCTCGTATTCCCATCGTTTTAGCATAGAAGCGCATACAACACTATTTTTACCTTTATCCCGTTAAAATGCGAGTTTATCGATTACCAGAGTGTTCTAAATTGTCGTAAAATTGTCCCGATCCTTTCGTTTCTCATATCGGAGCCTTCGATAATTGTATATTGATCAAAATATGAGAGCTCGACGCCATTTTGGTTCTGGTCTGGGCTAAATTAAAAAATTTGTTAAAAAAATCCAAATTTTGAATGTGTCAGGACGATTCTTAGATGATCAGGAATGATGTGTCAAAGTTTCGGACAGTTTGGTCTAATACCCTTAAAAAAAAGTGTTGAATTCGAATCGACTGATTTGAAGGGGGTTTCATTTCACCTTAATTCAAATTCTTTAACGCCCGCATTATAGACGACACAATGTATTATATTTTTGGGACTCGCCTTCGGCGCTTCCCCTACTCTTTACGTTCACATCTGCGTACACGCCTCGATCTTAGACCATATATATAGACCTCTCATTGGACTTCCCACTTCCAAATGTTCAGTAACCAGAATGGCTTTAACTGCGTAGATGAGCGGTCGGGTCACGTGGTATATTTCTTTACCCCTTCCACTAGTTTCTGGTTTTCCGTGACGGTGCTTTGCAGCACTTATTTTGGCCCGCAGTATCCGTTAGGACACCTTAGTCAACTCAAACTATTAAACTGTTTTGTGTATAGTTTCTTTGTTGTGTATTCGAGTTGGTTTTCTTTATGGGTTGTAAGAGCACGAGGAGCTAGTAGTTCTCCATGCGGTCGCTTCTTTGTGCTTTGTTTCTGTGTAGGCCTTAATATGTTGTTATATTGTTTTTTTTCAGTTTGGTTTGTTGTCTTGGGTGTAGTTATTTTATTGCCCTGGTCTTTGTTGTGTAGGTATTTCGTATAAAACAATTGTTAGTTTATGTCACAAGTTTTTCGCGAGACCCCGGGCAATCGTAATGGCGGACGTCTTGCCGCCATCGCGATCGCCGGGAGAATCTACCCCTTCCACTGCAAAGCGAAGCTTTCACGTATATAGTTTAAGGTTCGATCTTTCCACATTAATGCAAGGTCTAGATATCTGTAGTCTAAGGCCTCGAAAAACAACGCATCTTATACCAGACATCTAGACTTCGTGTTGCAGTGGAAGGGGTAAACGAATGTCCCACGTGACCCGACCGTTCTCCCCCCACAATTAAAGCCATGCTGCTTATTAAACATTTTGGAGTCGGAGGTCCAATGCGAGGTCTGGATATATATGATCCAGGCAACGCGGGATCGGAGGCCATTTTGTCTTCTCTCTCTGCGTAAACACGTGTCGCAATGATTTTAACTTCTATGGTTCCCTTTGTCAGTACGTGTTAACGGAGTATAATAAATACACACGTTCAACTATTTAAACATCGAAATGTATTACGTGAACGTGCTGGGCTTCAGCATAATTTATAACGGCGCCATCTGGACGGTTTAAGGTGAAGTGAAACCCCCTTCAAATCAGTCAATTCAAATACAACACTTTTTTTTAAGGGTATTAGACCAAACTGTCCGAAACATTGACACATCGCTCCTGATCATCTAAGAATTGTCCTGACATATTCAAAATTTGGATTTTTCGAACAAATTTTTTAACTCGGCTCAGACCAGAACCAAAATGGCGTCGAGCTCTCATATTTCGATCAATATACAATCATCGAAGGCTCTGATATGAGAATCGAAAGGGTCAGGACAATTTTACGACAATTTAGAACACTCTGGTAATCGATAAACTCACATTCGAACAAGATAAAGGCAAAAAAAGTGTTGTATACGCTTCTATGCTAAAACGATGGGAATACGAGGTCTCGGAGTGAAAATTTAATTGACCTGGAAATCACAGATGGCGCAGGGGGTCCCTCCGCAGTCAATTAGGGCCCCAGAAAGCATGAATTTAGAGGATTTCTGGAGTTTTACTTCGATTTTTTTTATATTTATTGTACGAAAACGACAGGTGGAGTATGCCATTTGGTACAATATCCAATATAATTCGATACAGCTGCCGATATAAGAGCGAACGTCGGCAACGTAGGCATTTAGAAAAATCTTCTTTATTGACGTCGGTCAAGTTCCTTGACGTGTTTCACTTCACCTTAAATTAGAACTGACAAGGTTAACTCAAAGCCGATATGAAGTATCACCATTTTTATAGTTTTCGATCGAAGGTATGCGAAAATGCGAGCAGAAAACGACGTTTAAATATATCATTTGAGTCAAACGTGACCTTGTGTACCTTTAATAGCACGTAGTGAACAACAAATGGAATAAAAAATTCTGAAAAACTACGACTACGAAGAATGTTGCACTTTTTAATTGTGTCAGACGTGAATTTCACCGTAAGCTCTCACCCTGAGATATCGATAGGAATAGATATGAGGATACCGAACTTGTGGTAAAGGGTAGATGGCGTTCGCGCACGCATGTGGCTGCGCATACCCGCACACGTACGTGCGGATGTGTGCATGTATGATTTGTACTTGAGGCGTAACTTTGTGAAGTTTCCTGATCTAGCTCTGACCAGTGGCACTAGTTTCCGACTAGATACGTACGAAGTAAACAATTTTTTAGCATTAAATCCTGAAAAATATGAACATTGATAAATTAATTGATTAAATGGTGGGGGGATAATTTTGTGAGGATTCGAATATAAATACGCGTTAATTGGAAGGAATTACAGTTCAAAGTACAGGCTCGGTCGAATAAACGACCGAACGCGTATCCGCTTACTTTAGATGCAGATAAACCTCCATAAATTTGACCAAAATCCACGACCCTATTGACGTTATCTCCCCTTGATAGTTGTTCAGCACTTTATTCTTCCAAAAAGAGGGTATTCGCGTTAAGATATAAGAACGGGGAACCGGGGGTTTTTTAACAGTTTGGTAAACGTATTCGGCAATATTGGCCTTGTGCGCTCGTTTCCAGTAACCGTTGTTACCCCGTTATCGGATAAAATCCCCAACATTTCGAAGACGATTTTTCATCCTTCTAACGTTTCGTGACTCCCCGGACGGGGCCTGGTAGTCTCTCTTAAACTAAATTTCGGTCATATCTTTCAGGTACTACATTCATCGAGCAAGCCCATTCCAGTTCGTCGTCCGCCGATGTATGCTTAGAATATCTTTACATCTAGCGACTCCGATCGGATCTCATTTAGGACATCGTCAGATCGTCTAGATTAGATGGACTTGACTGTATGCGTGCCTCGCTAGTCCTTGAATAGCCTCAAGATCACCACGAAAGTTTTTCACTCAGGAAATTTCTACACTCGGGGAAGTGTAAAATTGTTCGGGAACAATTTTAAAAAAATTAGTACCCGAAGTTATGAAGAATGTTGCAATTGGAGTTATTAGAGGCATTACCCCCCCGAGTTCTTTAACTCAAGGGCGCGACATTTTTCCACTCGGGGAAGTGTAAAATTGTTCCGGAACAACTTTGAAGAAATTAGTACCCGAAGTTATGAAGAATGTTGCAATTGGGGTTATTAGAGGCATTATCCCCCGAGTTCTTTAACTCAAGGGCGCGACATTTTTCCACTCAGGGAAGTGTAAAATTGTTCCGGAGCAACTTTAAAGAAATTAGTATCCAAAGTTATGAAAAATGTAATTGCGGTTATTAGAGGCATTACCCCCCGAGTTCTTTGACTCGAGGGCGCGAAATTTGTCCACTCGGGGAAGTGTAAAATTGTTCGTGAACAACTTTAAAGAAATTAGTATCCAACGTTATGAAAAATGTTGTAATTGAGGTTATTAGAGGCATTACTCCCCGAGTTCCTTGACACGAGGACGCATAGGATGACGGAGAGCAGAGGGCAGGGGATGACCCACGGTAAGTAGGGTAATCCGTCGGCCCTGCATATGCGTAAAGATGTTACATTAGGGAGTCGATGGACGTCACGGGGTGTGCCTCGACTTCCTGCGGATGCGCCATTCCTTCCCTCCTCTTCTCCTCCATTAGACGCGCTTCCTCCACTTATTTTATCTGCCTCCAAACTTCCCCTTTTAGATGCGTATCTCCGCGACACCATGTGCTGTCAATCTGCACCGCGTCCGCGTCATAGGTACGCGTTTCTAAGGAACTGTTGTATCAAATGTACAGTCGATACCGCACAGGAAGGAGCCGTTCGTTTAATTTGCCACAGCGATATCACGGTGAGATATGGAGATCTCCCTCGTGTTTGCCGACGTTTCCTGATCGTTGATTATACGGATTGTGTTCTGCGGATATTCTTCAGATTTATCTCCGCTAATGGTCATTGAATTTGCAACACCTAACAATAGTGCGGGGAAATATCCCAAGTTTTTATACAAAAGATTTTTACGTCAAAGTAACGAATGGTTAAGTTTAAAATATTTTTAACAAGAAATACAATAACTATCGCACGGAATGTTTCACCTTTAGCAATTCAATATTTAATATTATTAATTTCTTACGTTCAATTCTTGTTTTTGCAATTTTTATGCCCTTCGGTGTACGTTATTATGTGGAGATATTAACGTTTACGATTATCTTGAAATATTTTTAAATCGTTCAGGAATGTCCTTGAGCCTATCAGCAGATCGTAGAGTTGTAATGAGAATTCCATGTTAATTTGAATATTGCAGCGGGATATTTTCATTTATATAAATTTCTTGAAATATTGTAATATTCTCAAAACTCTTCGATGGAATGACATGAAAACGATGGGGGAAGTACGCGATCAAAGCTATATCTAAATTATGAGAAAATATACATCCTTGTCAAGTATACAGGATCAAGCTTCGACATATGTGTTCGTTGCAGACTTTTATCCGTATGTGTATTTGAATTGTGTTATTTTTTCATTAGTATAAGTTACTGTCCGTTAAACCCGGCGTTCTCTGGTCTCGTTTCGTATCTTGTTTATCATTTTAATTTCATAAATGATAAACAATACTTTACAGTGAACTAGAACTTTCTTTAAATTAATACTTCTGTATAGACTATATTCGATATTTTGTTATCAGAGGGAATGGAACCGATATAAATTGTGCATTCGTTTCCTCCAACCGTGATATTGCAACAAACAATTGTCCGTGCTACGACGACGGAAACACGAAATTAATTAACATTTTTGTTCGTCGATAAACTTCCAGATGTGATATATTCAGATAAAAAGTGACTTTCTAGCCGAAATTGTTACCTGCGACATTCTAAATGTTTCTTGTTAAAGAAATTTGTTGACTAAATTATGACAAGTTAGAGTCAAGTTGAAGTGGTTTCGCAAAAAGAATTTCATGTACAAAATTGATCTCAGGTAATGAAAATATTAATGCAAGTTATCAGATTTTGGATATAATGCTTTGTTTAACTCAAACAACTTAATACCTGATATTAAAAATAATTAAGAACAAATTAGTCCTGTTTGAAGTTCATGTAAGAACGAGTTTATCGGTAACTGTCAAAGGTTTCAGAAAAGACATCAGACGTATGCTATTCAATTCTAATTTATTACAAGAATATTATTAATTCTTTCGATCTTTTACTTTTTGAAGTAAGTCAACTTTTTATTCTAACACGTTTATATACAAAGCATGTAACGGTAATGAGTTGAACAGACCTGGGGAAACTGAGTATAAGAAAATTAAATATTGTTTCTAATTCACCTGAATTTTATTCCATTTTCTACCAACTTATATTGATAATAACTTACTAATACAATTCTATTCGTCGCAACACTTTCTTAATTTTTCTAGAAAGTGATTTTTTCACTTAGAATAGAATACCAAAATAATGTTTACATCTCTTGCAAGATCACAAAGATAAGTACATATAACACCCGATCAAAAGTTGTCTAGTAAGATTCAACATTTCTGCGAATGTAAAAACATACAGACACGTCTTTATATATTAGTATTAGTATAGGTAACGCATAATTACACATGCGCTTAAGCACTCACATGTCCGTGATACTTGGGTGACGGTTTCGTTGTTTTCAGGCCGGCTATTTAGGCTAATGCTTCCATAACTTCATTGCGTCATCATTGGGTACAGTTCTGTGTTTATATCAAGGTAATCTTTGTTTCCAATGTCAAAATGTCTAAGGAATGCATAACAATGTCGCGTTTGGTACGTTACGGCGCTGTGCCGTTCCAAAAATATGTAATCCAATAGTGACATGTATAGTTCAATGGAAACTTTTTTCTTAAATGACGCAATACTCTCCGTGATAGGGTACCCTGGGCGTTTATTACGTATTTTTGACGAGAGCGCTCACTTCTCGCAGTTTCATCTCACGTGGGTTTATTCGCCGAATTACGTATTCGCTATATGAAAGAACGAGATCACTAGCACTTCCGGTCTAGTAATATTTCAAATAAAGGTACAAATGTAAATCGAAAATTGTTGAGAGGTAGTGGGTTATAGGTAGGAAAAGCGGGAAGATGGAAAGCCGTTAAAAGTAAAGAAGAAGACTCGAATCTATCTATATTTTTGAAATATGTATTACATTCATATTTACATGTACTATAATTAGAAGTTCAACGATATAATTTTCTTATCGTGTCATGTAAGCATGAATTATTTAACAGAATTCAATGTTTAATAATGTAATATAACCTCGCAGTAATAAAAACTAACCTGTACATCCTAGTAAATTCTCTTTCTTCTAACGAAAATTGGTCCGAGGCATCTCGTAATTCGCCTCTTCTGCAAATAAGGTTATTAGTACGTTCCCGAATACGATTGTTACCGGAAATGAAAACACCCAGGAGGTATTCCATTTTGAACTTCGGTGTCACAATCCGTGGAAGATGGCGTTCACGGCGCTTATTTTTCTACTTTTTCTTGCATGCTTCACCATTTCGCTTAAAAATTTGTGCCGAACCAGTTTATATGAATGGTCTCGCATATTCACCACCAAAAACGTTCCGTAATACCGTGAGCTCCTCATTTTTCACATTTTCCCTCAATTTGCTTTACGTAATAGACCTTCTGGTGCATGGCAATTTGAATACAATAATTTGAAACGGTTCTTATAAATGTCGGAGATGAACATCAACTTTCATATTGGAAGATCTAATTTAGCTTTTTCTACAATGTTAGAAAAACTATTGTTCGTGGACGTACAAATTAGAACATAAGTATAGAAAACTTACATTATCTATGGTGTGCGTAATAAAAATATCCCGTGAATATATATGTAAATCTTTTTCAGGCCTATATTTTCAGTACATATTTTACAGAAGTCTAGATAACTTGTATAGAAATCTAAACTATTCGAAAACGTTAAACTGACAGTTTATATTCAGCTTTCACAGACTTATAAAAATGTAGTTACCTTGTAAAAAATTGCGCACATTTAAATGAAATATCTTCAAATAATATTGATAAAATTCATGCACTTTTAGTATATAAGGTTGTACTAAAATTATGAGTTTAATATCTTAAAAGTGAATCGGTATACATTTATTATACATTTTTAAATAAAAAGATAATGTTATAACATACTGTTATAATTATTTAAATGACATAATTTTACAATCACTTCCGAGTTTTTTTTTAAGAATAAATTTACAAGATGCAATAAGTATCTTTAGCACCGATCGAGAGGTACCGGAGCGGTCTTCATAAATCCGAAAAATATTTTTTTCTTCATAGGCTTTGTAGCATCATAGTCAGCGTTCCTGCTTCCTACCCGTGAGTCCCGGGTTAAAATCCCGACAATTGCAACAAAATTTTTCTGTATAAAAAACAGCAGGATTTGTCTGCATAGCTGCACCGAACAAGTTTTCAAACAAACTCTGCTCAAAAAGTGTTATGAATTTAATTTTTTTTACAAATACGTATAAATATCTATAGACCAACTATTGTAGATATGTACGATATATATTACGTACCATGTCCGAACATCTAGCCTTTGAGTGTATCTAAAATGGAGTTCATAGATATCTATATATCTCTTACATACGTAGATAAGATATAATAAACATTTATATACGATTAATTTACGGATATTCCTCGTTCCGTGGTGCCTGAGCATTCAATTTTTCAAACGAATAGCGTCATCTTTACCCCGACGAGTACTACAAGCATACCCTACACCCCAATGCATGTACCCAGCAATTGTAAGAAAGACATTCGGTACAAAGAAAACAAGATCGTCGATTTTTCGTGAGCCATTAAAGGGTTAAAATATAAGATATTTTTCAGAGGAAGATTCGGTTTATATTCAATCTTTCCGATCGTAAAAAGCCATTACATACATTTACACAAAGAAAAACGTAAAAATCGTTTCAATTACTTATGGTGTTCTCTACATGAGTTGGTCTAATAGATAGTCTCTGGCCCAATGCGGTAGATAGTCAATTAACGAATAACGGAATATATACAATCAGCTTTACCTGGAAAGAGACATGTTGTTAGAGAATAAATTGTAAATTTGTAAACTGTCAAATCTACGAGAGCAAGAAACATGGCCTGCTTTTCTCCTTATCCTCTCAGTTGGTAAGAAATCATGGAGGATTGAAACAGGTAGCGAAGGCACTTTTCTACGGTTGGTCCTAACCAGCCGGGTCATTCTTGAACGACACCCACTCAACAGCCTCCGAGGAAAGGAAAACCCGCCAATTTCCGACAGTTGGATGAGCTTCCCAATTCTGCCACTACGTGCTTCTTGTCTTCCATATATCACGCGAGATGGTACTCCTTATTCCTGAAGGAAAAATTGGCTTCCTAGACGAAGTTACCCAAGCAACGATCGAATCACGATGCAACTTTGGTTCAATATTGCACATCATTGGCCAAAGTTGGCCAACCAAGCTTGACCCAGACATGTAACGGTAACAGCGATTTTAGTAAGCACGGACTTTTTGCCATAGTTGGGCCACATTTGATGTCCCACAGTTTTGCCATTATCGACCCAACATTGGCCCAGCATTGGCACAATATTAATCATGATCAATGTAAAAATTAAAAAGTAAATACTTCAAACGTTATTTACTAAAGACTCGTATTTGACTTTTGTCCTCAAGTCACCCGAAGAAATTCACGTGTACTTAGTAAACGAAGATTCCTTTTTTCTCTCCGATCGATGGAACCCGGGACCTTAGGACCCTAACCCATTAACCACTTGGCTATCTGGATTAATGTACAAACTCAAAAAACGATTCGGGTTTATAAATTACACGAAATTGTCGTCCCATAGATCATACTTTAATTGCCAAGCTATTGCTAAAATTAAACTAGAAAGGTAATAAATTATACTTATAGTACATTCTATTGGGTTGTTCGGAAAGTAATTTCGTTGTTTCCCAACATAGGACTTAATTTCTTTTTTTCACGGCCAACTTCAGACTTAAGCCGCGTAATCATTATACGTTTTGACAACTGATCTAGCAAGGCTTGCTTGAGAAAAAGTTTGATTGATTCTACGCGGGAGTTTTTGGTTGGTACCCTTTCAAATATGGAAAGTGAAAAGCGGCATTTTCAGCATATTTTACTTTTTTACTATCGAAAAGGTAAAACTGCTGTTCAAACAAGAAAAAAATTATCCGACGTGTATGGAGAAGATGTATTGACAGAACGCCAGGGTCAAAACTGGTTTGCAAAATTTCAATCCGGCAATTTTGATATTGAAGATGCACCGCGTTCTGGAAGACCACTTAAAGCTGATGAAAACACGACAAAGGCATTAATTGATGCAAATCGGCGAATAACAACTCGTGAAATCGCTGAGAGACTATATTTATCGAATTCGACCGTTCATGATCATTTGAAACGCCTAGGTTTAATCTCAAAGCTCGACATATGGATTCCTCATGTTCTTACGGAAAGAAATTTGTGTCGCATTGACGATTGAAAATGCATAACAATGCACGAAGAAATCTGCAAAGACAGACCTCTCTTTATTAAAAAGTACATTTTGAACTATAATTTTCTATTGAATTAAAGAATCCAATTTAAGTAGAAATTATGTAAAAGTTTCCAATAGCTCGCATTTTATAATTAATATAATGTTTTAAGTAAATGACCGATAGCTTTACTATTATCAAATAGAAATAATATTCCACTACGAGAACGAAAATCACGGTCTCTGGTACAAAGAGTTTTATCTCCCAATGAAATACCGACAAGAAAGTCACTTTACTTTACGTTTGCAATAAGCAATTAAGAAGTAAGTGACTTATTAAATAAATAAATATCACGGAAAACTATACGATTGCATTGTAGTGCATTTTGACCCAGATGTTAAATATTTTTGTTGAACACGATGAATAACTTATACGTGGTAAATGCAATGTACGCTTGACTGCTTCAACGGGGTTGCACGCTCAAGTTCACTATCTTTTACGTTCACCATTATTCGGCACATCATGCCTTTTCATAGCTCTCTATGTCAGGAAATAATGGATATGCTCTCCAATAAATGTGACGAAGCGAGCATAAGCGAAGCATTTTATTCGCCCATTTTCGAAGTCTTGTTCTCCATTGTACGATCCATTCAATATGAGGCCATCTGTGATTAGTCAGTGGCTTTACTTTGTCAGTCTTTCACGCGATTTAGCAATTATGTTAACTCGGAATGTCGACGAAATTAGACTATACATTAATTCATACTCTGAATAAAAATTCATTTCGTCAAATAATCATTGTTCCGTCATTTTTTCTCAATAACATTCTCCCCACCGTGCTTAAATTCTCAACTGAATATTATAAAATGCTCTATTTATATTCACATCAACATAAAGGATTGATCTTATATAATATTTTATGCATATACACGCCAAATACGCCCTCATTCCCAGACTGGCTTATCATGTCCAACTCAAATCGCTGGGCATAGAAATATGAAATTTGGGGAGTATGTTTCCTTTGTAACATAGATGTTCCCTAAGAGATTTTTCGAAATTCAACCCCTAAGAGGGAAGAACAGGGGTAAAGTATGTTTTTACACATTTTTTAATATCTCTCAAGCTTGCCGAGATATCGACTTGATTTTTACGTACAAAAATCTAGAATCCAATTTCAGGATTTCACCCTAGCCAACCCTTTAGGGGGTGAAAAGAGAAAAAACGTGTCTTTATACATTTTTACTTACACAAATCGTGAGCGAAGCCGCGACGAGGCAGGCTAGTAAATGAATAAAGTTATTTGTACACTTACATAGAAATGCTTGCCTTAAGCATACAATGATCTCAAAAAGATGAATGCAAATGAAGAGAAAATTATGAGTACAAATAATGAATCGGATAAATAATATTGGAGCAGCGTTGTCGCATTCGTTCTCCTTCAAACATTGCAGTTTCCTTTCAAAGAACCTCGTCCTGATTTCTATGGGTTCTAGGTCACGGGCGAACAGCTTTGATTTGTGTATCAATATAATCAATATTTTGGGGGAGGAAAGTAATATCAGGGACCCAAATTGCTACGTTATATGTGCTAAAGTAAAATAAGGAAGTTAAGTGTACTCAAATGACTTGAGCTTCAATTTGTGAAATTTGAGGTTTTTCGGAAAAATCGTCAAAATTAGTTCTGGACTTTCATCATTGCAGCATCCCGTTTGTAACTGCATATCTAATTGTTAGCGCCTTGAACTTGAAACGTATTATCATCAGCCCCGTATTTATAGTTGTCCGAGAAACATACAAAAGAGAGAAAAAAACCAAAAGTGAAGTTTTTATTAGTAGTTTAAAGTGCAAATGTTTTCGAAAATGAGAATTTAATTTCCGCTTAAATGCGTTTTCCTTAGTATATTGAAATAATTTAAAGAATAAATATTCTGAAATTCTATGAATTCAAAGTTGCACTTAGGTGCACTTTTACTATTGCATAAAAAAAAATTCGTTTTCCGGGCAAGTTCCATACCACCGACCTGGAATACCAGGAAGTAATCGATTTTGAGAAAGCAGGAGAGAAGAGAAGAGGATTTTAGAGGAAGGTCGTCGAGGAAGGTCGGAGCCCCCGCGGTTCCATAGTTTCGAGAGCGTCAAAGAACTTGTCTAACAATGGATACGTCTGAAATTTTCGACCGGAAGACAGACAGCGGGCGCCATGTCGTTTTACGTCATAGAGCTTATAGACACGGAGAGGCCATTTGCTATAGTATCTGTACAGAGTTAGGTGTTACGAGAGGGTTAGGCAGGAAAAGGGACCTTTTCCCTCTAAATGTTACCGGAAGTGAGCTGCGCGCCCATGAGTGGACTTTTGACCCGCGAAATTTAAACACTAGAGTGAATGGTCAAATTTGTAAAGAAATTTCTTTCTTATTTTCCTTTTCAATTGGAAATTTATTCATTTTGAAACGGCATTAACTTAGTGTATCTTTTTCGGATCTTTTTTTTCTTTTTTTCGCAGTCGTAACTAACTAACCTTTATATAAAACATTCTTACCCTATGTTGTATTACGTTAACTCTTTATTACTTACAAATGAAAAGATACCCTATGATTTTTATTCTGAATGGTATTGCAGATGATACATTTTATAACCATTTTAAGGTTATGCATCTGTACCATACCTTTCGCCACAACAAAATGCTACTGTGTATGCTACACTTGCGCAGGAAGAACTTCCGGTAACACTTGGAGTGAGAAAGGGACCTCTCTGTCTAACTTCCTCGACCTACCCCCATTTCTGCTATGGCCTCTCCATGTCTATAAGCTCTATGTTTTACGTCTACTCTTCCCTCTGACAAGATGAAGACGGTCGAATTTTCAACGGCACCGACAACTTATTGTTAGTATACGATGAGTCAAAGGATGTCGTAGAAGAGCGCGGCTATTCCTACAGAATCCTGAAGAATAACAAGGGCCGTTACAGGGGGTGGAGGGCACAATTTAGGGAAGCTATTACGTATCCATATGGCTTGCACGTGTAGGAACTCTCTATCGTCGGCATCCCCTCTTCTGTACTCAGATTTCAATTTTTGCCTTGACGACATCGAACCCTTGTGCTTGACCTTATCGAAATCATTTCTTTTCCATTACATACTATCAGTGGTCAAATTAATAGTTACACGTGTAGAAATTGCATCCTGATGAATTTGAAGCAATGGCATTATTGCAAAGCCTCATAAACGCACATGAGCCCTAGTAGCACAAAATATTTATCCTATATTTTCTATATATTTAACGAATATCGTACATTTTGTAAATATTTAGCAGTCATTTGAAATATTTGCCAAACGTTTACTTTAGAATATTATCTCTATAATATTTATATAACATTAGCTCCATGTTTTGCTAATATTTTTCTACCAGATATACAAAACATTTCGTTTCATTTTAATACAAGTATTTTATAAATATTATCTGCCGAATACATTATAAACGTTTTAAAAATATTTAAAATCAAAGTCACCCGTTTTGCTCCCATAATGAAATAGCGGAACGAAAATATGTAATCGATAAACTCGCATTTGAACGGGATAAAGGCAGAAAAAGTGTTGTATGCGCTTCTATGCTAAAACGATGGAAATACGAGGTCTCGGAGTGAAAATTTAATTGACCTGGAAATCACAGATGACGCGGGGGGTCCCTCTGCAGTCAATTAGGGCCCCGGAAAACATGAATTCAGAGGATTTCTGGCGTTTTACTTCGATTTCTTGATATTTATTGTACGAAAACGACAGATGGAGTATGCCATTTGGTACAATATCCAATATAATTCGATACAGCTGTTAATATAAAAACGAACGTCGGCAACGCTGGCATTTAGAAAAATCTTCTTTATCGACGTCAATCAAGTTCCTCGACGTGTTTCACCTCACCTTAAGGAAAGTAACGATATTAAAACGTAGTAATAATTGGCGAACTTACCTTAGTTTAATGATTTTCGGGTCTAACTTGTATAATGTGGAATATTCTATTCCCTGACTTTTTAAGCTTCGATGAAACATTCCGAGGACCTCATAGATTTAATGAGAAAAATGAACTCTGAGGTTCTGTAAGGTTCTTTCTTATTAAGCGAAACATGTCGACGATTACGAAAGTGACCCAACAAGGAGAGGTAACACCATTCAAGTCAGAGATTTTGAAGACCTCTATACAGCTTAATCCAGAGGCAAAATAAAAGGACAAGTTATCGGCATTTAAAACTACAATCTATATTAGATAGATATCGAGAATCGTTTCGCGCGATTTTGGGTGGTTATCTAATAGCGAATTTCATTTTTCGGTTAGCCCAATTCTTATCGGTGCAACGCGAATTTCACTGGTCCGAAATTGTCCAATTACTGTAATGTCCGCCCTATTTTCCATTAATAATAAGTGTTTCATTTAATCCGTTGGATGATGCGCCTAAATCCCGCTATTAAACCGTTATCAGAGTCTCCCGCTTTTGCGTTCTGTTAGCTAAGGCTGATCTTTTATTCAAATTTGTAAAGTCCATAGCGCCTTCCGAGAGAATTTCGATCGAACCAATATTCCACATCTTTTCCTAAGAACTCGAAATCTTGTACTTCCTCAACGACCATTGTTCCTAACGAATCACCAGCCCAAAGTTCCTGTCTCTTCCCTCCTTCATTATAGATTTCTCCTACGTCCCTATTGGCTCTGCATATTCTCCCACATTTTTCCTCTCTGCAAAGCAACAGCAATTGTTCAACTTCGAAAAGACAGACAGATTTTGACCAGACTCCGACTTGTAAGGGCAAATAATAGAAATAAAAGACTCGAAACTTGTCCGCTCATCGCTTGTGGATGCATTACATTACGGTTGGGCAGTCGGCCTAAAGGTTAACCTCTTACGCACGACGCGCCACTATAGTGGCTTTCGCGGATGTCATCTTTCAGAACGACACGCCACTATAGTGGCCTCCGCGGATGTTATCTCTCCGAACGACGCGCCACTATAATGGCTCACTCGCTCACCGTTTGAATTAAACAATCGTCTTCATAAGCAATGTTTCACCCTTCTTTTCTCTTCACATCGATGTTTTTCCTTTATTCCGATATCGTCTTCCCGGCATTGTCCGTTACACATTGCAGTGCTGTATCGGTTATACGTAGTTCGCGCCAGCTCTGCCGTCCAGGGAAATAGCCTCGCGCAGAATTCAGCCGTACCTAAAAGGTTAAATCGCGGTGGATAATTTCAACTGGAGCATTTTTGGGAAGGAGTCGAGGGAACGAGCATCAGACTCTGTCGTTAAATTCCATTGCGGCGTTCGCAATGATTCGAGATCGATTCGAGACAAGGATGGCATTGTGCCCCAGGCTCGCGAGTTAACGTCCCTGGGTCCCCGTGGCGTCCCCCCGAGCCATCAATGCGTAGTGATAGGGAAGAGCGGGGCACGCGACCCGCGCGTGCGTGAATCACGCTCCCGAGAGCCAGCTGCGAGTATATATCTCCCCTATCAGCTACCCTTCGAACCACCCTCGTATCTGGCTGGTGTGGGTATATTTATACGTCCACCACCCGGGCGGACGACGGATGTCGATATAACACGAGCTTACCAGCGGTCCCCTACCGGAGAAATTGCTTTCCGTACATATGCGAGTGGACGGCCGTTCGTAAGAGCTCGGTCGGGCATGTGCCGGTACCACGAGTACGAACGGTTTTTCGGATCAGCTTCTGCACTAGCCTCGTTCGATGCGTTCGATACGAGTCGAATATTTTTACCGGTGATACGAAAACCGCGTCCAATGAGTCTGGTATACCCTTTTCTTCGAAGTGGGTATACCGATCGTTTGAATATTTCCCACGTAAATATGGAGGCCCTAAGAAAGTTCCCGACACCTATGAAATTACTTTTTTTTCCTTCATTTATTTGTCATTTATCTTAGACTAGAAATAAGGGGACGGTGTTAACGCGTGTTTTTTATATTTTACACGTAGGGAAAGCTTAAAACCGGAAACGAAGACTTTCATGCCTTAGTCGCAACGAATGAGGACAGTACGCTAATCGGACGTTACAGATTTACGTGGGAAATATCGAGAAAAGTTCTACAAGGGTATGGAATAAAATTCTCGGTTATCCCATGAATAACGTCCGTAAGTGCTCTTCGACCAACAATTTCCGAAATAGCGTTACAGCCGAGAAGATTGATGATCAGAGACCGTTTCAGAGCATACATCGGTTGGAAGAACTTTTTACCGACGTGGATTAAATTCCCCGACGCCTTCTACATCACTTTAAACTCGAGTTAAACGTGTACTCGAGTCAACTCGGGTTATTCTTATAATAACTCGAGTTATTGGTACTGACAAATGCGAGTTACGAGGGTCACGGCGAAACTGAGCGATTTACTCGAGTCGTCATTATCAGGAGACGCGGTAGCGTCTCGCGCCTTGTGATAAGTGAAACTATTGCGCGACGCTACGATGTATCTTTTTCTCAAACGAAAACGGGTTTTCAAAGGAAAACTGTTCCCGGTTTCGAATAAATTCATTTTGATCCAGTTGTCTTATGCCTGGCTCCCCAACCTTGTTAACGTCTAAGTTAACCATGGGTTAATACGGGGGAACATTTATGTTGGAACGTAAATGTTCCTCCACATTTAATTAGAGCGTGATTAACTAATTGTCTACCACATTCGAAGTGAGTCGAATTGGCGGTGAACGCGTTCGCATAATTGGCTGATAGTCGACTAGAAAACATGATAGATGTGCCCTTATCGAGACACGAAGTCCGATTACTTTCATGCAAGAACTTATTTCACAGATTCTAATCTGAAGAAGTAAAGTTCTTTGGTTAAGAATTAATATAGAATATTGTCAAACGTACCTCAATCATTAAGAAATTGTAAATAAAATCGAAAACGTCTTTATCCGTTTCGTCATAAGATGTTCATACATTCTCAATCTAATCCATGATTTCCTCACGTTTGTGCAGTTTTTAGGTTAAAATTCGATTACCTGAAGCCGAACGATCGAATTCGGCTGATTAATCGAAACGGCGGTTAACCCTTTCGTTACCTTGGACGAGATATCTCGCGACCCGGTAGTGGCCGATTAACGCTTTTGACGAGATATCTCGCGATCCGGTAGTAGCTGTATTTATTTCTTCCTTTTAGCTGTACGAATAGAATTAGGTATAAAATATATTCATCTAGAATGTCAAAATATTGGTGCTAGAAAGCTAGATTATCGTCAAAAGCGTTAATCCGCTACTACCGGATCGCGAGATATCTCGTCAAAAGCGTTAATCGGCCAGTATATCTCGTCCAAGGTAACGAAAGGGTTAATGGGAATTAACCCGCCGTTAAAACGTGGTGGAACGTGCAACTCCTTGCAACAAGGATTAACTTTTTGACCAAGGTTGGCGGAATCAGGAATTACTCGCCTATTCGCCATGGACTTGACTCAAAGCACCGAATGTATGCGATATGTTCCTTCTTCGTCTGTTCGTTGACTCGAGCCCAAACTCGAGTTAACGATCCTTTTGAATTCGAGTAACTCGAGTTGACAAAGTACTCGATTCGTCATATCGCTGCCGAATAGCGGGATGATACATCAGAAACCCCATTGCGTTATCTGGTCATTTTCTAGTTCCTATAAAGCGCGACATAACCACGGAGCAGCTACCAATCGGGCTCTGTAAGCCCGATGTAACGGTCGCAAATTTGGACAATGAAGCCAATAACCCCGACAAGAAACATCGTCCATCTGTTCGGTCATCATCAAATAGACGGTGTTGCGTCGACGTAAAGTGTAACTCTCCAACCACCCTATGTCACGGTTACATAACGCTGAAATAACATAATTTATAGTAAAAAGTATTTAAAAAAAACGTTAACATTATATAGTATCGAATTATTACCCTTCCGTAACATCGATACAAGTCTATCGGCATTACTGATACATATATTAATAATATAACATATATGGTACCTATATATACCTACCCTTATGTGTTATAAGTTTTATAACTGTGTTATATAACTACATAGGGAATAGTGAAATAAAGTTTACGTACATATAACGTACAAGTTACGTTAAACGTTATAAAGAAATTTGTACGGATTATACTGTAATAACACTGAGAGAAAAAAATCACTTTATAGAAAAAAGGAAATTCTTGGGTCGAATAGATACTTAACTGGTACAACGATAATCAATTGTAGGATCAATCGAACGAAATTAAGATAAATTTTGAACAAAACTCAATTTTTTTTAGCTAAACTTTATCGAGTTCGTTTGATTCGTTATCGTTACATTTTTTTGGTATATAAACGCAACGGTAAGAATAGTTTATTCGATTTAAAGAGGGAAAGATTTTAAAGCAACTAATGATATTCTTGTAACAAACTGGAATTTAATGGAATTACCAGTATCTCTGAAAGTTGAAATGAACTCGTTCTTGTATTGACTTTAAAAATCATTTATTTGCCAATAATCATGGACGACATAAAATAATAACTAGTTTTAGTTAACTTTTATATACGATTAATTTACGGATATTCCACGTTCCGCGGTGCCTGGGTAGGTACATTTACGATTTTTAATCTACCTTTTTGTTCGCCGATTCAAGCGGGCGATGTAATTTTAACCTTGTAATTTACTTAAATCAAATCTTTCTAAATAAGCAAACCGCATTCTACTACGTTGAATGAATCGTATCGTATATTCGAGACATTGAAATGTATTTTATTTACAGAAAGTCCCAGTCAATCGATGCATCCCACTCAGTCCAGAGTCAATAAGACGTGAGTATTAATAATATAAGATTACTTAACATTTTCTTATCGAACATGCTAGTGGTTCTTAACCTTATTGAAGTCACGGAACACTTTTGATTATAATACAATTTTGCGGACCACCAAAGCCACTGAGGTAAAGGTGACCAATCTTTTGATATCTAGATCATTTACAGAATTAGATTTTTTTTACCTGCTGATTTGCACAAGCGTGCTGTAGAAGACAGAGTTAACTCAACGTGGCGTCCTTTCGCATACAAAATAATATTGTTATGTCATATAATAATATGAAAAGTTTCAAGGGCAATTGCTTGTGTTGGTTGAAGAAATCGATTTTCCTTTTTTCTTTACATATTACTTTTCTGTGGTTCTTCAAAAACATGTACGTGGAGGAATTAAGGAAGAATTTGATCAGTTCTAGCAGTTGCAAAGATACGAAGCTGAACGCGTACTGGTCGTAAAAGAAGTGACGGAAAATAAAAAATAAAAATTAAAAAATGAAATGAAAACGTACTTGAACAATAAAAACAAAATTCGGTGAGACATTTTTTAGGAACAGGAAGGACTTTTATATGGCCCTGAAATGACTTAATCAGTATAGCAGTAAAAAGTCGACCGAACATTTTAAACACGTTTTTTCTTAAAATTACGCACTTCGCGTTGATTTCCACGTTATCTCAAGAACAGAGAAGCCAATTGACTCCTATTTCGGCCCATTCGATTCGTACACAATATTTCTATCGTTCGTCCCTCAATCAAATGAATCTATTAACAATTTCGATTTTCAGCCGATGGAAATGAAAAACGAGTAATGAAAAATCAAATAGCGATCTTCTTTGGAACGCAATTGTTTTTTAAGATTAATTTTTTGATTTCGGTAAGAACTCTAGTGGCAACCGTTTTGGTTATAGAAAAAAAATTTACATTAAAATTCGATACGTTTCCCATCAGTGAAACTTTTGAAATCGTAGGGACCAGGGGCAACCGAATACAAGACTAGGCATCACGGAAACCATTATCAAATTATGTGAGTTTATTATTTTTCAGTGAAATATTGAAAGATGTTGCCGAATAAACTTATGAATAAGTCAGAAAAATTTCACGTTATTTGCATTTCATCTCTAAGGCAAAGAAAATTCGTGTAGAATGTATTTTCGGAGTTCTGAAAGGCGAAAGCTCCCTCCCTTCAGATTTTCCGAGGGCTCGTCCCTAATCATTCAGGATCGCATGGGGCTCACAGAGTTGATCATTCCTGTGTTCAAATAATCAAACTAACAGTAAAAATATGTATAAACATAGATGTAAAACAATATGCGGAGCACTTCATTCTGAATGCAATCTTTCATTCAACACTACGAATGTTTCGTTCACTCCCTCATCTTGTATAATTCATGACATCACCGTGTCACTTCGACTAAAAATATAGGTGATTGGATCAACTTTTTATTATTCGAGGCAATCATACGATCGATCGGTAGACTGTACATTCAAATGGAATTATTCATTTGCATCAACTGTATCAATTTTTCTCCACGATAAAATAATTATTTCTTGCAATCATATTTGATCCAGGCAACAATGTATATGTCAATGATGTATATTTGTTTCAGTTAACTAATTTTATTTTCTCAGGGTGGACCGGACTGGATCAGTCTCGGCTGAAACGAACATACCGTTTCTTGTGGACGATTCTACATTTTGTCTGTAGATATCAAATCAGATTGGGCCGCATCGGATACGGACAATGTGCCTATAAGAAGTAGTATGCTAATTTCAATCGGGTTCGGTCTGGTCTGATTGACTGTGGTGTAACCACAACCTTAAAAATCAACGTTTAAGATCCTAGTAACCGTGAGTCGGCCATCTTGAATCGATGACACCAGAGGCAAGGAAATCGCATAAAATTCTCCACCGGTCTTCCTTGAGATTATTTTTCCTCGTGTTATTGGTGTCGAAATAATCAGTAGATGTGTGAAATGTGTTTGCGACGATATTGCGTCTATCTTGTGATTATTGCCTTGGAATCGTCAGTGGCCTTTGTAGATCTACTTTCAGAAAGTGATATCTTGTTTCCTAGGGCGAGATCCATCAAAAACTGACCTACTGATACGTTACGTGAATATCTAGTTTCTTCCAGTGGTAGTTTTTGCTGGAAAGGGTCATTCGTTTCGAAAAAATAACGACTGAGTATTTCACGCAATTTCCTCGCCTCTGACGTTATCAATTCAAGATGGCCGACTCACGGTTACTAGGGCCTTAATCCCCGTAGAAAGCACCGTTTCGACGTTTTAAATACATCGCTACGACCGTTGTAAAGCGATAAAGAAACGCGAAGGAAAGTTGTTTTCGGCATTGGGGCTGAAACCCTGAGAATTTGAGAAATTCGATTATTGTACATGTCGTTGAGTCTAACGTGTCATGATGTATGTACGCAACAATACCGGTGATAGTGACTAGGGAAACTGAACATATATATACGCTAATGATGCAAATGGGTTAAAATAAATTGCCACGAGCGTTGCAAAGCGATAAAGAAACGCGAAAGAAAGTTGTTTTCGGCATTGGGACTGAAATCCTGAGAATTTGAGAAATCCGATTATTGGACATGTCGTTGAGTCTAATGTGTCATGATGTATGTACGCAACAATACCGGTGATAGTGACTAGAAAAACTGAGCGTATATATACGCTAATGATGCAAATGGGTTAAAATAAATTGCCACGGACGTTGTAAAGCGATAAAGAAACGCAAAAGAAAGTTGTTTTCGGCATTGGGGCTGAAATCCTGAGAATTTGAAAAATCCGATTATTGGACATATGTGGTTGAATCTAATGTGTCATGATGTATGTACGCAACATGTAGCATTGGAATACAACGATTTAACGTTCAGGCAGACGAATAGTTCTGACCAACTTTTTCGTCATTTTCGCCACTGTGCACCGATCCGAAGAGTGGATTTGCACATATGTGGAAAACGCTCCCTCGACGCGGGGACGAATGCCCGCATGTCTAGGAGCGATTTCCTCCGGGGTGAAGACACCCGTGTCCGTTGGAGCGGCATTAGTCTCGTATTTGCCGCCGATACGGGGGCCGACGCGACCCCCATGGGTCCTGCCGAACCCCAACCCCTTCGGAAACGTGACATCGGCGGTTCTCGCGAGGCCCATCTGTCTCGTGCTCGTGCCTTCCTTAACAATCGACGTTATTACTATTTTCAAACTGTACTATACGTCTTTAGGGACGCGACGCAAGCCCGTGGCGGCTAATTAATGACGAGAGAACTCGTAAATCAAATTCTTCAATTCGGGGGTGATATTGCCCTACAAAAGCTGGACCGTATCCGTTGTGTATTCTCGTTACGTATCAAAATATGCTACAAAGATATTTACGCAAAGGACGCTACTCTGAGCGAGGAAACCACTTTCTAGGAAAAGAAAAAGGTAATTATGCATAAAAAGGTGATCTTCTCCGATTTTCCTATAACATTGATATATTGTAGAGGACGTCGTCCTGAATATTTTCAGAGTTATTAAACAATTGGAGAATAGGAATAATACAGCGTGGTGGAGCGTGTTACTAACCCCGTAAAATATAAACTAACCTAACCTATTGAATTGCATTGAATATTTTCGGAGTTATTAAACAATTGGAGAATAGGAATAATACAGCATGGTGGAGCGTGTTACTAACCCCCTAAAATGTAAACTAACCTAACCTATTCAATTGCAGTAATAGTTTAGGTTAGATTAAAAACTCAAAAAGTTGATCCAGATCCTGACAAATGATTAGAAATTCGCTTAATTTCATCTTCGATCTTCGATGTCTCTGAGCGTTGAACAGTGGACTACGTGATAATAAACATGCCAAAATACAAATAGGAACTTGTTCTGAATGTTAACAGCCATGGAACTAGGAAAGTAGTTGAAAGTAGCCAAGGGTGTAGCATAGTTTGCTTTCTTTTCTACATAGTAACCCCGAAAATATTCAAGTCCGACCCTTAAATATGTGTATGAAAATACTGAGGACGACGTCCTCTACGATATATCAAAGTTGCACGAAAATCGGTGCGGATCATCCTTTTATGCATAATTACCAAAAGAAATTCTTGTATCGAATAGACCTTTCCTGGCTATCATCAACGGTATAAGTTGAAGAGTCGATGGAATGAAATTAAAACGAATTACAAAAGATATTTAATTTTCTGTAGTTCAGCTTTACCTAGTCTACCTCGTTATCGTTGTATTTTCCATGCATACACGTTTTACATGAAAAGTTTCTTCACTTCATGAATAGGTGACTTTGAAAGAATTTATAACATTTTTGCAGCAAAATGGGATGTAATGAAATTACCAGCATGCCTTGTTTTTTCTCAAACCTCTTATAATTACTGGTGTAATCGTTCTTGCATCGACATCAAACAATATATAGTCAACATTAATAACGTTACATAACAAGTACTAGGTTGTTGGAGTCCAACACATTTCAATATTCAGTTGTTTCGGTTCAATACAATTCTAAAGAAAATTTTGTATAATTTTCCCTAATATTCTCAATACTTGAATCCAATTATGTCCATAAAATGCTTTTCACAAAATCATTTTCAGTTGACATTACGCTGGGTTACAACACAGATGTTTCTTACGAAATAAGTTTAGTCAAGAAATTTAATTGACAAGAAACAGTTAAATTACCGCGAGTAATTTATCTCGCCTAGAAAGTATATTATTCGCAATGTAGCGCACGGAATTCAATTTTAATTACGAACTCTGACGACAGATTTAAAATTAATGTAGAGACGGGTAATCCGCATTATCGAATATTTACCATGAGATTTACCCAACCGATGACACCAAAGCAACGTGGTGCCATGTAAAAAACGACAATCAATTGTGCGGATAAGAAGGTGTTCATGTACGAAGGTACTCTTCAAGTGTATACGATTTCATTCATTAAAAAAATGAGCAACACAGCCACGATTTATTCGTTCATGCATTTCGTATTCTAAAACAGATTGTTCGCCGTAGACAATTACTATAGACCAAATCATCATATAGTAGTGCGTAGAATCGACATTCATCTAACTTACACCGCCGTGAATAAACAATCTCTTCAAATAATCATGCCAACCGTGCGACAAAGAGATGCCATATCTCCAAAGCCCGACCCTACATTTTTCGATTATCCCACGGTTATCCTGGTATTGTTCAATTTCCTGTCTCCAGGTCGAATAATCCTGACGAAACGCGTTAGGAATTCTTTAAGGTGTTACGAAAGGATCATATGTATATTAAAAAATAAAAATATTTATACAACTTTCCGCCAAACCGGGTGCACCAAATGATTTGAAACTTTATTCCGTGGTTGTGGAGGCTCTAATAAAGATCTTGATACTTGCGAAAATTCATTTTTTGAAAGAATTGTTCATCTATCCTGGACAGGAACCAAAAAAGTTATTTTTTCATAAAATGAAGTTTCGTGAATTTCTAAATCTTTATTGGGATCTTCATAATCACGTGTTAAAGTTTGAAATTATTCGGTGCACTCAGTTTGGAGAATAATTTTATAAATGTTTAGACGTTTTGATATATGTAGAATGACCTCTTTCATATCACCTTAATCGATTAAAGATGATCAAATTTGATCTTCATACATCTTAATTCGTCTTGAATCTTTGAGTGAATTCTAAAACGGTTTACTAATATCCAAAGATAGTTCTCACACGCTTCTAACTCCTTTCTAATAGTTAATTATCTATTAATTTTTAGTACTGGAATATTTCTGTGAATAGATTTGTTGTAATTTTTAACGGTACATTCTATGAATACTTCGAATGTTTTCTTCGCCAAATTAACATAATTGACTTAACTTCATGTATATATCAATGCATCTAAATTAAAATATTTGGATTATTGACTCAAATATTTTCAAAACTTACAAAACGATTTAACTTAATCTTTAGTTGGTCGAAGCAAATCAGTTTGATCAAATTAACTGAAGTTCGGTTCACTCAATCAAAACGTTTTCTGAAATTAACCAAATGCAATCAATCGAATAATGTTCACTGGACCAATTTGTCTTTCTTAGTATATGTACGCTACCCATGTATTTACAATCTACCGTTGTTATAATTAGAATAATTCTATTATTAATAATATTTCATTTCGCTGCGTGTAGAGGAGAAAGGCATGATAACGTTTCATTCCGTTTGATCTGAAATCAAATCTTTCAAAAGGCACTATTCGGTATCCCCCTCACGCTGAAAAGTAATTTGCAGCAGTAATACAAAATATTACTTGTTTCAGCAAATGCAAACACGTAAAAATGGACCTATACAATATCTTTGCATAAATGTTTTTCCTGTATGGGCATTAACAAAGCCTATTGCTCCCCCACACTAAAAACAAACTTCTGGTTAATGTGACTAGATGTTACTGGTTAAATGATTTGTAGTTATCATTGATGAGAAAGTCTGATTAACATGACTAGAGAATTCTGATCACTGAAGTCTACCTGATTTTTCTGGTTAAAAGTTTTCTGGTTATTATTTCTGGTAACATTAATTACTTAAAAACTGGTTTTATAGTTCCCAGAGTACCCGCTTGGTAATAAGTGACCATGGAACTTCTCTCACTAGTAAAGGTATGAAATTTTATCAATAAGTTGCTCATATCCCAAGCAGTCGCGGCGGGGAGATATTAGTAATGTATTTTTGATGATACAAAGGTTTTTTTTTATTGGAAAAACGTTTATAAAAAGATACTTTTCTCTGACAAAATGCAAGGAATTATGATGGCATAATGGTTATTAATCACGTTTCTCTCTGATGCCCCAGCCATACCTGATTCCTGCCTACTTTTCTCATTTAGAATAAATAATTAAATTTACCAGGACTATCGTTATCTCAACCAGATATTTTACTAGATATTTCTGACGCTTTGAACAAGAAAGGTAGTAAAGGCATATTTAACAATCCAATAGAGTTACAGTGACCAGAATTCTGCTTCTTTTAATTAGATTTTGTTTTGAGTATGGAGCAACAAAATTATTATTCACGGTTGCAATATTTCTTCCTAGCGATAACAAACTGGATATCGCTTATTTGCTCGAGGAGTAACATCAAAGATTTTGGCTATCACTATTATTTTATTTACTAATTTAGCTAATTTTTCGATGTGAAGCTCTTCTATGGCTAAATCACCGTTTAGGGCGATTCAGAACATTTTTACTGTCGGAGTAATTATTACTGCAGGAAGAGCAAAGCTTTATCGGTCTTATCAGTCATATCACCTTTGTTAAAAGTGTAAATGGCTTTTTTCCCGTGCGTGTCATTGGGTAAATACCTCTCTACAATTGATATTTGACGGCCTGGAGTATATTTGGAAATGCAAGTAAATCGGGTTCACATTCCAAAAGCACGAATAATCTCTAAGAAAGAATTTCCCACAAAATGGCGGTACGCTTCTGCTCGGCACAGATCGGAGCACGAAGAACGCGTTCACGACGGTCCAACGATGATCCCACGGGTGTCACCGCTTCTTATAGGTCTTTCAAGTGTATCTCAACGAGTCCGGCTTTCCCATAGTTGTCGGAACCCGAAGCGTTCCTTGTTTGTTGCCATGGATTCGAGTAATCGGTCTTTGAAAGAGATCGTTGTACATTCCTCGGGATAAAGCAATTTTTTAAGGGGTTACACCATTTTGATGCCTGAAACGAACAATTATTTTTGAGAATTTCTTTTTCGAAAATAACAAATAAAATTAAATATCTATGAACAAGCATTTATTGTATAACTGTTGAAGAACGATGAAAGAATTTCGTGGTACAAAATGGCGTCGCTGGGGATAGTCTATGTAAGCGTACTCTTGAGGGCGTCAAATTAGCGTGCAGGGTAACTGTAAACGAACTGTATATTTCAAATGATATTTTTTTTTTCATTTAAATAGTATTTAAACTGTATATTTTATGTCCGTGAATGCGTCAGTTTGGCTTCCCTTCATATACACACAACATATATCCATTATGTATCATTTTCACGTGAAATACTGCAGATACAAATACCTGTTAAATAGAGATATACTATACGTTTATTAAACGTATGTAATTGGTGAAAATCTTGATGTAGTAATGTATTTAATACATATAATGTACTTCTAAATTGCAATAGAACATTTTGGACATTCCGTGAACATATATTATGCATATATTTGTAACTTCTCATATACTGAAACATCCCATAGATATGAAAACATTCTATGTACGTATACTAGAGATTTTGCTCCGTGTCGGTATAGATAATCGTTAGTATAGACAATATTAAACTGCTGTAATAATCATTGCAGTATTTGGTATACACAAAGATTATGTACTTATTCGAAGTCCAAATGACATGCTTCGTTTGACCGCAAGCTGCGCCTTGCTATCATTTGAAATTATTTTCCATATTCCTGTCACTTTTAAAAATATCTACATTAAATATTCAGAAAATGATCTCAAGAGTTCAACGTTTCGGAAAGTATAGGGAAAGCTGAGCAAAGTAGCCATTCTAAGTTGCAACGTTTATTTAAAGACAAAGTATTGTCGGTAAATTGTTGAACGGTCAACACGCACCGAAAAATGAAACGTTATCGTTACCACAATTGCGATAACTATAACAGCAATCGATTGTCAATATAAGGACAGCATAGCAGTACTGCAGATCTGTGGTTACTGTGCTGAAAGGGTATAAAACGTACAATTAAAATAAAGTACACATTATTACAAAGAATAATTACAGTTACAACAATACGACAGTTGTACTTATAATCGTAATGAACTAGTCAATTGAAGTAATACTAATCACTTGACGCGGGTATATGATAACGTTTCTCCCGCGGGAGGAAAGTAGTCACTTTCTGTTTGCATGAAAGTGCAGTTCGAGACAGAAAGTCAAGTGGACAATTAGTCTTGGGATCGATGGGGCGGAGGGGGGTGGAGCATTGTCATTAACAAATTCCTTATACAATTGTACGGTTTACAATCTTTTGTAACAAGTTTGTAAATAATTTTGAAAAATGTCCATATTTCGGGTTCCCCCGGATATCGTCAGGTCGCGCCATCACGTAAACGGGCATTTATAAACCGGACTTCCGGTTTGCAGGGAGGATGAAAAACAGTGTACTTATGTCGGGAGTTCGGTAAGCTCCCGCTTCGCTCGTGCAGCGGACTCACCTTCGTCCGTAATCGCCTACTTTCCTCCTTCATGACGTAATGTACTATTGCGTGGGCAAAAAGGCTCCTTAACCGTTTGAGTCCCAGGGGGTATTGAAAAAACCCTGTCAAAGAATCCCGAACAGCGCAATCGCGCTTTCTCTAAATGAGCACGAGAAGACCCAAGCAGCGCGATAGCGCTTCTTTTATTTTATGTCGATAAATCCCAAGCGGCGCGATAGCGCTTCGTTTATTTTATGTCGATGAATCCTAATCGGCGCGATAGCGTTTCTTGAATTGTAAGATGTATTATTTACATTAAAGAAGGAGATGTACTTGGGTCAGTAAATCTGAGCGCGCGACTTCGACAATCGGTGACGCACCGCTAGTTGTCCACAACGCTCGAAATGTGTTGGGTTTTCTCGACATAAAATCTGAACAGCGCGATCGCACTGCTTGGGACTCAAACGGTTAAACGTCAAGGAACAATTGAAAACCGTATTATGGATCGGTTTCACGAATCGTTACGAGATTATAGCAAAATTTAAGGCGGGAGATACATGTAGCGTAATTTTCACGTTCGAATATTCGCGCAATCGCATGTAACCGATCTGTGAGGCCTCTACCGGGTTGTCCGAGTAGTCTCCCCGGCGCTACAATTTCGGTGGTATCGGAAGGCCAGCGCTCGCTCTTTCGACCCGCAACCTTCGTCCAGGGCGCATCGCGAAGGAGGACCTCATGAGCCAAGGATCCGGATTTTGAGCAACAATTGGGCGACGTGTTACCGCCTATCGACGACCAACCCTTCAACTTCCCCCGACATCCTATCGACCGATCTATACCGACTATATCGGACACTCAGGGTGGACGCCAGTCGAATTTACCGTATATATATTATTGTATATCACTGTATGTTATTTTATTCTCTATTTCAAATCGGATTATTTCGGATATATGTCGAGCCCAATGCTTGCAATATAAGAATCAATGTATTAACGTAAAGAGAAAAGAACGTTATATACATTTTGTCCGATGAAAAAATCGATTTTCAGTTGTTTGCATGTCCATATAGCATATAGCCTTGAAAATATTCTCTCCAAATATTATTAAGAAATTCGTAAAATTGGCGGAGTTATTGAGGTCTGAATGGACGGGGGCGCGGCAGGTATAATATCATAGTCCGAGCGTGGCGATTCATCCCGAAATTTTAAACGCGTTTTTCTCGAAACCACATTTTTCAAACTTATACCTACGATATCTCAGGAACTACTGAACCAATTCACCTAAAATTCTTGCGGGGTTGTTCAGAATATATCTCGCTATAGCCCCTATCGCGGAGAATAGTCTACGTAAAAAATGACGATCCGTACAACTTTAAGAAGACTGAAAAAAGCTACCGAATTGAAGAAAAAAATTCGTTATCGTGTCGCCATTTTGTGATTTTTCAATTTTTCAAGGCGATCGAACTCCCGGCTATAAAGGGTCATCCGACAAACCATAATATATCTGGATTTTTTGTTTCGGATCAGTCAAACGGGCGCAATCGTGGGCACCGATGAAACGCAGTTGCCTCTTGCGGTCCAGCGCGTCGAGCAAGGACAACGCAATTAAACGTTTTTGAAAAATTTGTACAAGCAGACAAAATATCAATAAATATGTATAAAAAAGGATTTTTCAATAAGTCTTACGATTTCGGCACAACAAAATCATGAAAATTCATTGGAAAAATTCCGGTGAAATGTATCTCCCCCCTTAAGGTAACGCGAAAATGACGCTAACCAGATCCCATTTATGACACTTTTCTTCGAATTGGGCGTACCAAAACGTTTCAAACTTCACAATGTGAATAAGGAAGCTACAAGGAAGATCTTGGCACCCATGAAATTTCTTTTTTTTTTTAATTTATTTGTGGAGATTTAAAAAAATTAGTATAAGAAACGAAATTTTACGGATGCTAGGACCTTCCTTATAACCTTTTGGGGTTTAGGTGTGGAGATGGTGTGTGCCCATTTGTTGTTGTGTTTTGTCCCGAGTTTGCCTGTGTGGACTCGTCGGTATGGCTATCACAGGCAGACCTTGCCTTAGACACCGAAAAATCTCTCCTGAGCGGGATTCGAACCCGAGAGACTACATGGGACGAACGGTGAGCGTAACCGCTAGGCTGTCGAAGGCCCGTGCAGGAGGAAAAACTTCTGATATATATATGCTACGACCGCCACAACCTTCACATTCCCGTTGAAAAGTTTGAAATGATTTGGTACATCCAATTCACAGAAAAGTTTCACCAACAATTGACTCATCGGATGCCACTTCCACATCCTCTTAACCATACGGTAGCCGATGGTCGCTTGGCTCTGCCTATCTCTCCTCGGCTAATTTCACCAGAGAATTGTTTATATTCAGAAAGTGCGTTTCCTCGGGGTACTCGCGGCGCTCCAATCACGGGATCCCACGCGGGGTTCGAGCATTTCCCGTGGGCGGCCAGGGTGCGATTCCCGGGTTCCGAGGTTTCCCAGGAAGGTATGAAAAGTGGGTTGTCCCCGCTTTTCATTCAGCCAAATCGGGATTCGGTCGCATTCCCCGGCATACCGCGGGACCTTTTACGATCGGCCGATCGGCTCAGCTGACTGGCGCCGTTCCTCCTTCCTTTTTCCGCGAACCCGAAAACCCTCCACGACGTTCTCCTCTTCTTACTTCTCGGAAGTCTCCTTAGAAGAGGGCGGCTTTCGGTCGGAGAATGAACCAGGGAAAAGGGAATACGCGTCCTCAGGTGGCTCGCAACTGCGAACATAGGCCGCCCGGCGTGCTCCAAGAGACAAGGACAATGCCAGGATCCCGCCACTTTTTCCAAGGAGCTTTCCGTGCTCGCGAGTTTTCATAACACTTCCCACTCGTCGGCAGGTCTGCCCGACAAGGGGACTTGGTTAGAACTAATAAACCTGCCACTGCGATCTTTCTCGGAGTAAACGTCTTTCGTGCCGTTCGTTTTTAAGATTAAGTGAAACAAGTCGAGGAACTTGATCGACGTCGATAAAGAAGATTTTTCTAAATGCCTACGTTGCCGACATTCGTTTTTATATCGACAGCCGTATCCAATTATATTGGATATTGTCCCAAATGGCATGCTCCACCTGTCGTTTTCGTACAATAAATATCAAGAAATCGAAGTAAAACTCCAGAAATCCTCTGAATTCATGCTTTCTGGGGCTCTAATTGACTGCAGAGGGACCCCTTGCGCCATCTGTGATTTCCAGGTCAATAAAATTTTCCCTCCGAGACCTCGCATTCCCATCATTTTAGCATAGAAGCGCATACAACACTTTTTTTGCCTTTATCCCGTTTAAATGCGAGTTTATCGATTACCAGAGTGTTCCAAATTGTTGCAAAATTGTCCTGACCGTATCGTTTCTCATATCAGAGTCTTCGATAATTGTATATTGATCGAAATATGAGAGCTCGACGCCATTTTGGTTCTGGTCTGGGCTGAGTTAAAAAACTTTTTCCAAAAATCCAAATTTTGAATGCGTCCGGACAATTCTTAGATGATCAGAAGTGATGTGTCAAAGTTTCGGACAGTTTGGTCCAATACCCTTAAAAAAAAGTGTTGTATTCAAATCGACTGATTTGAACGGGGGTTTCATTTCACCTTCCAAATGGAACCAAGTGAGGTAACTTTGGGTAATACGGCCCATGTGGGGAGCAAGGCTCATGCTTATATTTCACCATGTAGCAAAACTTGAAATTTTGCAAACCAGAGCTCAAGTCATTATAGTACATTTGTCCTCCTATTTTACGCCCGCGCATGCAACGGTCGTAAAATAGCAACATGGACCCCTGGGATTATTGTTAGACACATTCTCCCCTATATAGAGACCCAGAAGTCAAAGCTGTTCTCTCAGTGCCTAGAACTCATAGAAATTGGAAGGAGATTCTTTGTCAGTATAAACAACAATTTTTCATACCAAAAAGAGTACAAGTATGACCGTTCGTGCGTGCAAAGATATTCACATCTGGGCGTAAATTTAGATATGAAATTCAAAAGGTGTAAGGGTAAGGTAATATAACTTAAGTACAATTATCACCTTCTTTACATTGGGTTACGCATAATAAAAAGTATTCAGGAACATATGAAAGCATATAAGATCTTGTTATACCTTTGGAATGCGAAATATGTCCTGTAAGTATACAGGCACCCGATTATTAAAGAACGGAACAATTTTTTATCATTGGTATAAGGGCTGATCACTTACTTCGTTATCGAAAGTGGTCTGCGGCACTTTCATTTAAGGTCCATTTATACTAGTCGGTCAATTACGGCAGATAGTATACTATTTTTTAAATATACCGGGACAAAGTTATATAGGATGTAACAGAAATGGTGGACACGGTTTATACAGCGCTATCTTTGTTGAAAAAGTAGTCGCTGTATAAACCACGTCCACCATTTCTGTTACACCCTGTATATAAGAGTGAAACAATTTAATTATAACCAAAATTTGCTAATCACTATTAAATCAGCCCATAGAATATAAAATAAACATATAATTATAGAAATTTAAATACTATCGCAGGTATTAGAATTAATTCGTTATTAGCAGGATTATTTGCATTGCCTTGTATACGTGTTTCAGATACTGTTTGTATATTCGAAGGCTGTATCAGTTTCACAAGAGCGAGATGAGGAGCTAATACTCCATTCTTTACTTGTGAATTTAATAATGTATTTACTGGATTTAAAGGGATCAAGACTGTTATTAGGAAATGTAGTAGGGTAACTCTAAAAATATACATATTATTAAAATATACAATTTATTGCGCTCAATATTTTATTATAGACGATCTACAGCACTCCAATATTATAAAACAATAAAGCCACGATATCCAGACACGTACAAAACTTTCGGATGTTCAAGGAGGTACTTCTAATTAATTGTGGGTTGTTTTATCAATACACTTCGGTACAATTTTATTAAATTTACATGGACCAGGAAAATTTTCCACGTACTAGAATATCAACGGCATACCTTGCTATAAAATATCAATGTTAAACAAATTATTGCACATGAATACTTTTACAACTCAACCTTTACAATTAAACAATTACGAAAAGAATGACAATCACTCGAAATGAAAAAGTACTGTTTTGTTATTATTGAATGATTAACAACAAGAACGAGTCGTCTTTTGTTATTTTATTTCTACGGTAGCTTGTTTGGGTTACCAGCTCCATTCTTAAATGTTTAAAAGTAATTGTTTTAGTTGCTGTCTTACGATTTTTGTCCTGCAAAATTCGCAAGAAACTACCCTGTTAGGACCAGACGTGTAGCATTAACTTCTAGTTTAAAGGTCTGAAAAAATGAAATTTGCTGAAGTGAAACATCTTATGGGACGGTATTAGGTGTAAGTTCGCATGTTACAAAACGGACCCGTTTCGAAAAGCGAAAGTTTTTTTTCTTTATTTTTTTACAATAAATTACTATTTGTGTTCTCCTTTGTGTTTTTGTAGTAACAATATTCGCGATAACATTTTTTGTAGTCTTATTTTATTTTAATTTATTATCCAAGATGTCAATCAACGACTAGGCTTCAAATTTGACGAAGTGGGCATTAAAATCGCCCTTCATTATTAACGTTTTTATGCGCAAAACAATCAGTACCGAACGCGTAAGGGCATTTCGCGAAAGAAAATTACGAATAATTAATATGTAATTATTCTCATCATCTTAATTCTTAAATAAATATTGTGTAATGTATGAGCGTTTCTGTTTTAATTATAAACAGAGTATCTACTTTATGTAACAAACATCAATGATGGATCACCCATTCACTGGGTATTTGAAAAATATTACTGCTTCAAATGGATCATAATACAATTTTAAGGTGTGTAATTAATATCTGATTTGAGCACCGACTGTACACTGATTTTTATGCAACCGGTCCTATGACTCTCATCACTCTATACATCGAGCTCCTTACGCAAAACCATTTGGTTCGAAACTCTACCTACAATGGGTTTCTTTATTCGATGAATTTCCTCGCGTAAATGGTCGGGTAGCTTTTCGTGGACGCAACAATTCCTATAGTTTGGAAAAAATTGAGGGTGACGAATCGTTGCCTCGAAGCCTGCAAAGGAACCGGAAAGCACATTGGCAGGTACGGCCTACACTTAACAATAACCGCACCGTCCACAGGTCCAGTATTCTGCTTTTATTCTACAATTAGCTCCGTGGAAGCCTCGGGGCCACTCTTCACCGAGCATAAAGGAAACGACAAAAGAAGATACCACCGATCGTTCCGTACCTACAGGTTGGCAACGAAAAACCCAAAGTAGGGAATGGGTACGTGGGAGGCGTCGAAGAAGGGACCTGCTTCGATGAGACGCTTGTAAACCCCGGCTCGTATCCCCGAATTCGAAACAGTCCTTTTTCGATTATGTCACGGGATTGTTACCTTCCGACTCTTCCGCTTTTCCTGTTACGGCTCTTCGGTTTCGTCACGAACTCTCTTTGACCTCTTCAGGGCCTGTTTCGGCCGATTTCGCTCTTCCTTTTTGAAGCATTCTTACCTTGATAGAGCGCTTCATTTCACTTTCCCTTCTTTTTTTCCTTCCTTAGTAGGGGAAAGTTGCCAAATGCGTCCCAGACATCTAAATCATACCTGTGTATTATTAATGTCGTTATTTAACATTTGTGACATCTAGTGTTCTAACGCACCTCCTATGTTTTTTGTTGTCATTGTGGGATTAAAGAAACGATTTTATTAACTTTACGTTCTACTTCGTCCCGAGGCTGCGTTGTTCTAGGACAGGTAAAGGGTGCAACCTTACGGAGCTCCCGTGCACGGAGAGAAAAAAGTTGTTCTAATTACTACAATTGGGATAGATATAACAGCAATCGCTGGGAAATATATGGACAGCAGGTCTACAAAGTAACGATTACTCTGCTAAAAATATCTAATGTACAATTTCGTTGTAGTACACATTATTACAAAGAATGATTACAGGTACAACGATACGACAGGTATATTTACAATCGTGACAGCATAAACTTGTCAACTGAAGCATTAGTTACCACATAATACGTGTATATGATAACGTTCGCTAGTGTACCATTTACCGTTGATACATGTAGAAAGTAACAGGCAGCAACGCATTACTATCGTTGGGGTAGCTAGAAAATATAATAACGACATGTGTATATTACAGTCAGCTCGTGTAAAAACTACCGTTGACAAACGTACATATATGTTGCCGTTGCTGCATGTAAAAGGTATCATTGTAAACGGTATCTTTTCCTGTCGGGAACTCGGGAAATCATAATAGATATAATACATTGAAAACGATAAATATTTGTTTTATGTAAAGCTTACCTTGGAGCGATTGTTGTAGGTTTTCTAACCTCTACTCCTGAAGTTCATTTTTTGCCAAGTCATCCGTGTAGTCACTTAATCAAACTATTAAAATGAATCGAAGAAGTGAAACTCGATCTTAAATTAGATCGACAACCGAATTTCGAAGAGGACCGAATGATGCGGCTACCGAAGTCACAATGAATCTAACAGTTCGCGGGATTGCGCAACTAATGCATGTCACGACCCGAATGCTTCTCGCGCTGTATCTTAAACGCACAGTAGGAACAATAACAGTTCACGCTTGTAAAAATTACCAGTGCTACGGTATGGCCGATGGACTTTCTGAGTTTTTCTTCCACCTATTTATGATCGTTCAACTGAAACTACTTATGAAGCATGCCATTCCGTACAAGTCTCGATGTAGGACGACACAGCTGTAAATATATAGATAAACGTCGGTAATGTTGCGACATTTTAAATGATATACCAATCGGAAGAGTTTGTATTTACCGATAACGATTGTTTCTTGGCATCTTTTGCATTATCCTGAAAATATTTTAAATTTCAGTTAGTTGCCATTCCGAAGTAATATGCCATTTTTTACGAAGTTTGATGTGTCTTCCCGTTACCGGTAGGTGTTGCAATGTTAATGCTCACCAGTGCCGTACTTTAATACACACCGTTGTTAACGAAAAGTCGCCCTTCTTTATTGCGCATCCGACAATGAAATATGATCGTTCGTCCGTTAGGAAGTAAGTTGTATGTAATGCTATCGGTTTGGAATGAGGAAACCACATGGACGTATGGAATGTGATAGCGTTCCATATGCACTGCTTGTTCACGACAATCGCACGCGTCCCTTTGCGTCTCTCGAGAGTATTCCCGTGACCTACTTCTCGATAACTCATTTTTGGGGCGCACCGTTTACAAGCATGTACATATGACAGAGGTTTCGACATTTCTTTTGGAAGATAAGGCTGGTTAGAGCCTTTTTTCAAAGACGGGCAAGAATCAAATCGTGGTACACTGAAAGATACCTGTCCGCCATTTTGTGCGACATCTTATCTTCGGATATTCGTGATGTCGCCATTCCCAATAAACCCAAAATAATCGAATACGCGTTTTGTACGCGTGAACTTAGTTGAAATGCAGGGCAGACGTAAAAAGTAAACGTTAATCGTCAACGGTTTTTTTCTTTTCATTGTAAAATCCGGCGTTTTGTTAAACGACCAATAATACACTTCCTCATTGTCGAATTCGTTAAATTATCACCTGTTTTTACATTCTGGCTAAATCAATTCGGTCATTTCGTAAAGAACGATTTAGTCAAGAAGTTTTAATAAAAAATAGTGAAGTGTTTAGGATAGCGTTTTGTATTTCATTCGCGTTATTTACAAAACATACGTAAGTAGAATAAATATATAGATGAAAATGTACTTCATTCAATGTACGTAGGTAGGTTAGGTTATAGAAAAATACGCTTTTCACCAAATTATTGAAATAACTTAGCGGGAGCGTAAAACAGGCGGTAATTTAACGAGTTTGACTACAGCGATGTGTTCTTAGTCGTAAAATAACTACTCAGATTGTAAAATAAAGCTTAAGGATCATTTGATCATCTGGCCGCATTTTATGAAACAGCTAGTTGTTTTACAAAACGCCGGATTTTACAATCTGGCTGTTACGTATACGCCCTGAAAAAAAATTTGGTTCATTGAACAACATCGTTAAATTACCCGCTTTTTGTTTTTTACATACAAATTAGCTTCCCAGTGGGAGTCGCGGATGAATTCATTGTTTTGCCGACGTTTTGCGTGCGTTGGAGCGGCCATTGTCAGAACTAGGACACACTGACGTAATTTCATTTTCTTCATTGTAGATAATGTTTTGATTGAGTGAAACGAATTTTCGTTCTTTTAATCAAACTAATCGTTCAAAAGTTATTATCCAAACAGTTTTGTCGTGTAAACCAAATATTTTGTTACAATTAATCATATTCTAGGGTTCAGCGAACGAAAATGGTGTTGTTTCACATAGAAAAAAAAAAGCAGAATGGTTAGGAAAACCACAATTGGAATAACGTTCCCAGGAGGTTATGGAAACCAGAGTAACTTAGTAAAAGAACAAAGTACATACAGGGGTTATGATAAGCATAGTAAAACAACTCGTTCCTTGTAGCTACCTTGACTAAATGGTGGAGTAATCCTTAGTATGTTACGCTGGTTACTGCAACCGCCTACCCAGGTTGTTCCAAAATGGTTAGAATTATCACAATTGTGGTTTTCCCGACCATTCTTGTTTTTCCGTGCAATCAAACATTTTTCTAAGATATGTTAGCATAAACGTTGATTTTAGGTGGTAGAATTTCGATACGGTTGTTCCTAGTCGAGAAAAAACGTATATTTTAACGCAATGTTTTCACGTTAATTGAAAGTAAGGTAACTTAGGGTAATAAAGCCCATGTGGGTAACAAGGCCCATGCTTATTTTTCTCTATAGAATAAAAATGCCAAGGTTGTGGCTCCCTCTGCCAGTCGGTAGCACAATCAAGAGTTCGTTGTGTGTTGTCGGGGCTGTGGGGGTGTCTCTCTAATCTGAGGTCGATGCGCAATATTTTCGATATAACCGAATAAAATTTGGTTGCAGCGTTCAAGCTTCTTGTCACTAGGTTTTGTATCCTCCCTAAATTAATGATTTTTGTTGTTCGCCGGTCTTTAATTGGAATTTCATCGATTAAACATTAGTGAAATTAATTTTCCTACTGACTATTTACATCCTTATTAAAAAATTAAGAAATTCGATTATTAAAATTTCCCTTTACGGCTAATAGGAAACGTTTTATCATTAACATTTGAACCGTGATCAATCGACGGCTTTTTGTTTCTCTTTTCAGTAATCCTTTAATTCGTTGTTTTTTTTATAGGAATGCTTTCCAGTTTGACGATTTTTACTCGGTTTTGATTCATTCTTTTTTATTCAGTTATAAACATATTGTTTAACTCATATAACTGGAAAACATTCTGATAAAAAACACCGAAGTACAGGACTACTGAGAAGCAAAGGCTGTCAATTAATCACCACCGGACGTTCTATTGTTATTCCTATAAGTGGAAGACTTTGGGTCCCTCGATATTCATTTTTTTTTCTAATATCTTCGTAAATAATTTTTCCTCATATTCTGGTAGTCGATTGTCATTGTCAATTGAATATGAGGACATATTCATAATATTCATTTGGTTAATTATTTCCGAAGAAAAGTTATTAAATCTATCTGATCGATCGAAAATGGAAATATTTCATTAGGACATGAAAACTTAAAGGTAACGTTGCAATGAAAATTCTTTTTCTTGAATTCGTAGAAATAAATGTTGTGAACTTAATTAAATAATATAATATAACTCCGTGTAACGTTATATTATTTGAAATGGATTTAAAAATTATTTGAATGAACTCTTAGTATAGGGACCTTAGTGATCCCGCTCAGTCGTTTACATTTTAATAATAGGCTCCGTCTACTCTAAATGTTAAGGTAGATTGAGGAAACTCTGGCAATTTGTTAAGTTTGACGAGTTCCTTGCACGAAATGTATCAAAAGAAAGGTGGAAAATTTCTTCCCGGTCGGTTGGTCGAACGTCCGTTAGGGAAATTAATCGTTTCGTGGGAAATAGCATTTGACTGCCTTGCTTTGGGACAAACCTTCCGGGGCTTTGGCAATGTCCATGCCGAAAGGTATTACCTGCAAAGTAGGTGGCCTCGCATTTTAGTTTCGATTAAACATCTATCTTTCTTGAACTTCTTACAAAAATGTTCAAACCTCTGTCAAAGGAATCTTTGGGTCTCTTTCTACAAGTCCGGACGGTCCCATTCGTTGCTCCGTATCACCTACAATGGGTTACAAGTTACAGTAGGCAGCGAGTGAGGATGGTATTGAAAAAGTAAGCGGTCAAGCTAGCTTTTGAAGAAGAATTAAAGGATTTGAATATCTGCTTAACTGCGCATCTCCGAAAGTCATCCATTTAACCTGAAATTTTACGTTGACTTCCGAAACTCGTTTATTACTTACTCCAAAGGACAATTTAAGTACGCCTGGCATTTCGTTTGACCTTGACATCTTAATCATCTTAAATATCTTCATTTATTGCAATTCTTCGAGAAACAATATCTGCGAGTCAGAGCAGGGGTCTCTAGATAATAAAAATCTATTTTCAGTGTCGTTATTCTTAGAAATTGGAATTTTATCGAGATTTTCATAAACCTGGCGAGGAAATTAACATTGATATAATGTTGCCGGGAATCAAATTCAACGACAGTGAACTTTTGACATTTATTTCAAATTAAACAAGTTTTTTAATTATATATGTAATATGAAAATGTAATTGTTTTATATGTTTCAGTGCACGACATTTATTTTAGAACACGTTCAAACTACTCATGTCGGTAATGAATGTCTTGAACGAAAACAACAAAAAGACTACCCAGACAGCACAAATACATAGCAGAGAGGTTCATAGAATATTCTTTGAAAATATTTCAATATCAATAGGACATAGATTTATGTGCTATGTACATTTTTTTAACATAGGATAAATGTAGTTTTGGTCAGTTTTTTATATTCGAAATATATTTAACGAAATATTGTATGAACGTGGAATTGATACTTCTTACCCGTAAAAAGTAGCATGTCATATACATATCTGAGTGATATTTTTTGGCACGCAAATAAAAATACAAAAGGTTCATCTTTCAGTATTCTATTTTTAACTTAGGGTCAACATTTGGTGAGATTAAATATTGAAACATTGAAACATAAGCACCTACTTTTACAAAAAACAAAGTACCCAGGGAATATAAATTTAAAGTATTGCTGCACGTATGTGTACTCAATATGAAGTAATAATATATTATTATTATCGTACGAAATATTTAGCACGTTTTGATTTTTTAAAATAAAATGTATAAAATAATTGTTAACTTAGTATTTCAATGTTATATTACAAACCTTTTCCAACACTTGTAGTATTTGTAGAATAGTGTTCCATATTTTAAATGTCATTGCTAAACCAATATTGTGTGTGTGTATGTATAACATTAAATATTTAACTATATCTGGGAAACATTATCATATGTACATAATCTAATATTGTACTTAAAATATCATTCCAATGTCGGATACACATGAGGAATATTTTCCAATTTCTTTTCTATATTCTATGAATATTTTTTGCTGTCTAGGAATAAAACGATCGTAACAGAATGATCAGTTGAAACGATCTAATTTGTAACTAACGTTCCCTCCGACTTCGCACGGAAGCCAAGGAAACGCTTGTACGGCCATTTTTCCGTCGTCTTGCTTCACTAAAATTGTCATTGCTCGTCTCCTTTTTATCACAGATTACCTCGACCCGGTTCGTGTTTGTTTATAATTTCGACTGCCCTGGTATTAAACAATACTTTATTATTTTCACCCTACTGTAGTGACCGACAACGTCGGCGGGCCAGTGGCGCTGTGGTCTCGGTACGACCGGAAAGGCAATAGCGGCCGAGCGCGGGTCGTTCGAGCCACGTTGAAGAAAGTATTTAGCCGCTATTACCCGAAGGTGATTTTTCCTACGGTTTTGCGTTTCGTCCCCAGTTGCCCGTGAACTCATCAGTAACGCTTACCAGGCAGACCCTACCTCAGACACATAAAATGCTCTCTTAAGTATGAGCAGGATTCGAACTCGAGAGACTTGCGGTACCTATAGGCGGTGAGCGAAACCGTTGGGCTATCGAAGGCCCGTGGAGAAGTGGGAACTTCCTATAGATATGCGTTACAACCGCCACGCTATTTTTTTCACCGCGTCGCCGAGTCGGTTGGCAGTGAGATAATATCCGCAAAAATCCGAGCAAAGTCGACATTTCCGAGATTACCTCGATCACGTAAACAAACTGTCTTTTTTTACAACATTATTACAGATATAGATATATTGTGGCTATCATAGCATATATATATCAGAAGTTGACACTTCTGCCCGGACCTTTGATATCCCAGCGGTTAAGCTCACCACTCGTACGGCGTAGTCTCTCGGGTTCGAATCCCGCTCAGGAGAGATTTTTCGGGGTATAACAAGGAAGGTATCCCAGGTCACTCACTTCGATTTGATTTCTTTTATTATATGTATAGTTGATTAAAATCTAAGCGACAGGTATTTTTTTTACTTGCCATTAAACACTTTAAGGGGGTGACTTACTTTGGTTGGTGGTTTCACCCCCTTAAAGTGTTTAATGCCAGATAAAAAAAAATACGTGTCGCTTAGTTTTTAGTCTAGTATAATATATTATAAAAGAAATCAAATCGGAGAGATCGATCTGGGATACCTTCCTTATAATGCAGGGTCTACCTGATGGCCTTACCGACGAGTCCACGGACAGGCCCGGGATGAAACCCAACAACAATGGATATAACCTACATACATGACCCATAATATAAATAGAGTATACAGTGTAGCGGTATTTTTATTTCAAATATTCCCGCAATCGCACGTGACCGATTCATGAGGCCTCTACCGGGTTGTCCGCGTAATCGTTCGAGTTGAAAAATTTCGTTAAAACCGAAAACCCAGCACTCGCTCTCTCGACCGACAACCTTCGTCCAGGGCACATCGCGAAGGAGAACTCAAGAATCCAAGGATCCAGGACAGAGCACTACCAATTCGAAGGCGATGTTCATTACCGCCTCCCCTTGACCAGCCCTTCAACCTCCCCCGACGGTCTTTCAACTTCTTCACTTCCACCGAGCGCATCGAGCATCCGAACTCCGAGTCCAGTCCGTTACGTATATGTAAACTGTGTGTGTGTGTTCATATGCAATCGTCATTCTTCGTTGTAATGTAACAAATATCGTACATTTTGTAAATTTTACCAGACATTTAAAATATTTGCCAAACGTTTACTTCAGAATATTATCTCTCCAATATTTACATAATATTACCTCCATGTGTTTTCATAATATATTTCTACCAGCTATACAAAACATTTCGTTTCATTTTAATACAAGTATCTTTTAAATATTATCTGCCGAATACATTATAAACGTTTTAAAAATATTTAAAATTCAAATCACATGTTTTGCTCCCATAATGAAATAGCGGAACGAAAATATTAGAAAAATTTCTCGTGTTTTTTGATACCAAATGAAGTGTCCGATAATAGTCGTGAAGTAAAAAATGTATTTTTATTATGTTAATAAGTTAAAAAATATAATTTCTCTATATGTTCATAAATTATTGAAACTAAATATGTCATTGAGGTTTTCAACAAATATTTCAGATATCTTCGAACGAAATCTACAAGAAATCTTAAAAAATCTGTCGCTCGAGATATTTAGCAAAGATTACAAAGAAATATTTAGAAATTATTCTATGCTACTAGGGATCCAATGCCATAAATTTCCCTTTACGATAAGCAAGAAAGAAAGCCAAATAATCGGTTTTCGAACCAATTGTAGTCAATGATAAATAATCTACCCTACATTCATATTCTTCTTTCACCAGTTTTTAATTACTTAGTAGTAGATTTACTTGTCATTCATTTATCATCCTCTTTACTAGTTTATTAAGCCTTCTCTTTTGCTAGACTAACAATTTCTTCCATCGATTTGTTCTTTACGAAACGAAGGAATTTTATCAAGTGTTTCGAGATACATGAGCAACACTGTACGTTGCCTATATCGTTTTTATTTCTTGAAATTGTAACAGCCCACGTAGAACACTCTTCAAGTGGTTATGGATCGATTAAGTTGTAGATGTGGAATGACATTTTGAGTCTTAGACCAAGTTGAGAGTTGAATAACAGGATACGTGATCTATTTTAAATGTTTCTCGGGGTCCGAACTTCGGCACATAAATGAGAGGGCTACATTCCGGCCGTCAAATACCTGAACGTTGATCGTTTTCGAACTGCCGACAAAGACGTCAAAATGTCATCAAAAAGGACTCCCGCCTCCGGATCTCTTTCTGTATCGCCTGGTTCAAGCGGAACACTTTGCTTTGCAATGCCTTGAATGACCTGGAGGTTGTTACAGTCGGTGGCACCTGAAGGTGGTCCCGAAGGAGCATGCGGTAAACCCACCTTTTCACGACACCATAGAATTTGCACCGATCTTTTACTATTATTAAGCCCGGACTGATCTTCTATTTCGATGTCCGAAGCTTACTCGTTACCCATTTCTAACAAGGAAGGTATTCCAGGTCGATCTCTCCGATTTCATTTCTTTTATAATAGGTTATAGTAGACTAAAAACTAAGCGACACGTATTTTTTCTTATCTGCCATTAAACACTTTAAGAGGGTGAAACCACCATCCAAAGTAAGGCATGTCACGGGGCAATTTGGCAGTTTCACCCACGAGAACATAATATTTTTCATTTCTCGTTATGAGAAAGCTTTTCCAGGTGGATTGGTTAAAAAATATTATGTTCTCGTGGGTGAAACTGCCAAATCGCCCCTTGACATGTCTTACTTTGGCTGGTGGTTTCACCGCCTTAAAGTGTTTAATGGCAGATAAAATGAATGACGTGTCGCTTAGTTTTTAGTCTACTATTACATATTAAAGACGAAATGAAATCGGAGAGATCGACCTGGGATACCTTCCTTGTTAGACAACTTTCGTGATCACGCGCACGCGTGGCTAGGACGGGGCGCTGGGGCGGCCGTTTGCAACGAAAACAAAGACGCAATACCTCGTGAAAAATGCGTAAACACCGAGAACCGTAAGAAACGAAGAAGCGAATTCCGTTCCGTTGTCGCCAGTGTTCCGGGAATAGCGAGATCCGCTTACACGCTCGCGCGGGCTCTTCAAGAGGGATATCGGAGCAGCGACTCGAAGAGCCCTATTCCCACGTAGTAGTTGGCGCGTAAACGCAGAGCACCGTAAACACCCTCCTATCGTCGGTCCCTTTCCCTCGGGTTTCTCGGAATACCAGAAGATCCCGCTTTTCCTTCGGGACCTCCTCCGGCCCCGAGATAAATGCTCCGACCCCTCGGAGGCAGAGGACTTTCGGGGGTTCCCGGAGCCGACCTGGCCTTCCCTTCATTCACAACTTCGAGACCGATTCATTCATCGAAATTCCACCGACGTAGCCGGAGCTCTTGCCGTTTCCTCGCCGCCAATGGGTGTCCGTCTTTTTCCACTTCTCCTTTGCCCTCCTCGTTTCTCTCGACTCGTTGTCAGCCAAGGACAACATATTACGACCAATTTGCCCCCGCAGGAAAGATTCACTATTTTCTAGATTTTTCTTGACCTTAAGTAGATGTGAAAGTGGCTTCCAAAAGCTCAATCGTTCATCAAACTTTTCTACGAACCGGGGGTCTCAAATCGTTTCATACTTTAAAACGTGGATATGGGGACCCTAAGGTAGGTCCTGAACTAGCGAAATTTCATTTTTTATTAACTATTTTTGAAATACCTATAGAAAAATTTAAAAAGAATTGAAATTTCATATAGTCTCCTTATTCACGTTGTAAAGTTTCAAACTATTCTGTAAACCGAGTTGGGAGAAAAGTTTTATAAACAAAACCTCTTCGACGCCACTATCGCATCACCTTAACTAGAGCTCGAGTTGAATTCAAGATTTCGAGACAAGATCGTGACTTCTTGTCGAAAATCTTGAGTTTCGTGAACGCGCTTATGGAATTATGTTCCACAAATATACATATAGAGGAAGGTGTCCATTTTTCGGATGATGAAGATCTCAATACATATTTTGGATAGCCTGATAATTCGTAACCCAGTCCCTAGATCGCGCTACTAACGACAATCAACGGGAGCTCCCGCCGCCATATTAAATCTGCGTTGTCGCCGTGAGCGTTACAGCTGCGGGGATGGAACAAAAAATAATTTTAAAATATTGTAAAAATCGAGTTTTTGAAGATGTCAACTTCGGACACAGCTGGAGCGCAAGCGGTAAGCTCTAATTATTTGTTTTAAAGTGTAGGACGAACGTGATAAACTGTATTTTATTGTCAAGTCGAGTTGGCGTGATTTTTTTCAAGGTTAGTTTCACATGTTGATTCAAAAATATTTTTCGCGATGCCCTAATTTCGGATAGTGAACAGTGCTTAATTTTGGGTATCCGATATTAGGATTCATTTGCTTCGCTCCAAACAAAGCAATGTTTTGCAGAAAATAATGAAAAATTTGTTTCTTTACACCGGATGTATACTTTTTTGAGATCCTAACGTATGTTATTTATAGGAGGAAACAAAGTCAAATCCTTAACCAAAAGTTTAATATTTTTAATTCATTAGAAACAATATGGTATCCGAAATATAGGCACACTCCTATGCGTATCCGCCCAAGATTTTAGAAAACTGGGTACTTGCACGTGTAAATAGTCAATAGTAAAGGAATAAGTATACCGAATGAAAGTAAATTAAATGCTGGGTTTGCAAAGATTTTAATAACAACGATAAGCAGAAAAAACAAAAGGTACAAATCGTTTCTTAAGCCCTGAGAAAAAAATGTTGGTTGACCCAAAGAAATATGCATTGCACAACAAAATCCTGCGATCAAATATATCCAAAGAAATGTCGGGAAAAGTAAAGAAAATTCGTTTAAATTAAACATATAATTTTTCTTCTCAACAAAATAATTGTTCCTTGCAATTATACGTGATTCAGGCAACAATTTATATGTCTACAATATCTTTGTTTCGGTCAACTAATCTTTTCTCTCAGTGCGCCCGTCCTCGTTTCTTTTGGAGGTTAGACCGTCCTCATGTGCTGTATTTTATTGGGTACTAATTTTGATTTCCAGTAAACTGTTGATCTCTTGACATGCAAATATGGATACTGATGGTTCATACTCCGAATCACTTGACTTTAAAGGTGAAGAGAAACCCCCTACAAATCAGTCGATTCGAATACAACACTTTTTTTTAAGGGTATTGGATCAAACTGTCCGAAACTTTGACACATGACTCGTGATCATCTAAGAATTGTCCTGACACAATCAAAATTTGGATTTTTGAAACAAAATTCTTTAACTTAACTCAGACCAGAACCAAAATGGCGTCGAGCTCTCATATTTCGATCAATATACAATCATTGAAGTCTCCGATATGAGAAACGAAAGGGTCAGGACAATTTTTCGACAATTTAGAACACTCTGGTAATCGGTAAACTCACATTTGAACGGGATAAAGGCAAAAAATAGTATCTTATGCGCTTCTATGCTAAAACGATGGAAATACGAGGTCTTGGAGTGAAACTTTAATTGAACTGGAAATCACACATGGCGCAGGGGGTCCCTCTGCAGTCAATTAGGGCCCTAGAAAGCATGAATCCAGAGGATTTCTGGAGTTTTACTTCGATTTTTTTATAATTATCGTGCGAAAACGTCAGGTGGAGCACGCCATTTAGTACAATACCCAATATAATTCGCCACAGCTGTCAATATAGAAACGAACGTCGGCAACGTAAGTATTTAGAAAAATCTTCTTTATCAACGTCGATCCAGTTCCTCGACGTGTTTCACATCACCTTAAGCCTAGTTCCTTCTCTTTTTACTTTGATTTTGGTAGAAGCATTTATAACATATCCACTAACACGTGTGCATAACAAAAGGCAACCACACATCATGGAAAAACTAGATAGGACCTACATACGACTGCTCGTCTGTGTTCAAAAAATGTCAAGCATTTGAATTGCTGCAAGTAATTAATTTTGTCGAGAAACTAAATTTTTACTCAGGGTAAGAATAGTGTAACGTGAAACTGGTTGGTACTGAAATATTCTCAAAAATTTATTTAGAAACTAAAACTTTGTATTGAACATTTTAACCCTTTAATGAAAATTTGGGTCATTTTTACCCAACGTTAGCCTAGCATAAATTTATATTAAAAAGTATAAGTGTCTCCCTTCAACAACAGTTTCACGCTTTTTTAATTTCCTACTATTTCTAAATCGCAACTACCTCCGTAAGAACATGTTAAAAACGCCACGTTGCATATGCTAAGTACAGATTTATGATATGATGACCCCGGGTAAAAATTATCTTATTTCCGTTTAAAGATTAAATTATCATATTCGGTAACCAAATGCGTTATGATCAATTTGAAGGAATAATGTTTTTAAATACATACTGGATGTACGAACTACTTCTTGTTTTGTATTATTGACGTTTGTTAGATGAAATGGAAATTCTATTGTCATTAGAGAAAGAAACGTAAGTATTACATAATAATTATGAGAGAAAAATTATGTTGTAATCTTTTCTCTTAGGATTTAATAGAATCCTCTTTGATATTAATTTTAGTCTAAATTCTTCTTGGCAGGCTGTGAATGTGTCCACTGCACTTTGCTTTTTATCACACAAAACCGATCGTGCCCGTTTGGTTGTAAATTGATTTAATTTAATTTAATATTTATTTTTCTGGATTTTGTTCACCCTTTTTGACAGATACTACAAGGAATCAATCGTTAGGCACCGACTCGTTCTCTGCTGCTTTAAATATCAATCGCACACATTTACACTTTTTTAAAGGGAGTTATTACTTACAAATTATGCGAGCATCAAAATGATTAACTCTTGTTACATCCTTGTATTCATTTTCTATTTAAAAAAAAAAAAGAGAGAACGATTCAAGAACCGACCCTCAATAGATGTTACACACAATGTTGGAATTTTTGTATAAAAAAAAAAGCGTTACACATGATATTAACATCAATCCATGTAATTATTAATAAAATATTATTTTGTTCCTACATTTCATTGATCGTACCCATATTATTGAATTGATAAAAAAAATAGTAGAAAGTCCCGAATCCGTGCGTTTAGTTCCAGTGAACATGTCACCAGAACATGCCTAGCTTTCATATTAAGCAGTTCCAAGGTACTACCGAATAAACAAATAATAGTGAAATACACATCTTGTACACGTAACTTAATATAGGTGTAACCGCACGGAAACGTAATGCAGAAGTAAAAAATAGACATTAATCACGCACGGTTGTTTTCGCTACATTAAATACATGTTTATAAGAGATGTTGATTTAGCGCGTTAGATTTTCAATGCGTTTGTCCCTAATCGATAAGGAACGTAAATTTCAACGTAATATTTTTACGTTAATTTGACGTATATTGAACGATTATGAATGATTTTCTTACGTTCGGACTGTAACGTTTGTAAGATATTTGCGAATTCAATTTACTTCACGTATTTCATAAACGTGTCGAGTACGTGCTCACTTAACACTGTTAACTACACGTTTAACAGTAAATGTTTAAACGACATTCATGCTACGCTATTATATCAGTGGTTTAATGATCGTAAAAAGTAGACGCAACATCAACGTTGAATTTAGCGTGGAAAAGGCGGACGTTGAACGTGCGATACACATTATCTCTACTTCTTAACGTGGATTAACCACCACTTCGTGTTTGTTGAGAAGAGAGATGGGAAAGGAGCTGCGGATGTGAAGAGAAAAGGACTCTCGACCGGATGGCGCCTTTGAATATTGCCCTTCCTTCTGTTCTTTTCTTTTCACGAAACTCTTACGATCTCCATTCGTTGTGTGGTTGCGATTTACGAGGACAAGCCTTTGCGATTCTTTCATTTTAATAGAATTTCCTCCTACGCGAAAGATCGGTCTCGCATTCTAGGGATTTCACGTAGGACGAAATCAACAGGGTAAAAAGTTAAAACTGAATAAATAGTCATTCCAATAATATGACAGAAAATAATATGCACTTTATTTTATTTTAAACCAACGTGAACGTAATATTTTTTTTCACTTTGTGTACAAAATAACAAAGTAAAAGGGCAGGTAAAACTAGAATCTTATCACTGTCAGAATCGCTTGAAATGAAGTTGCACCGACATTGCTTTTAGGTGCTTGTAACGGTTGGAAATTTCCCTGAGTGAGGGAAATTTCTAAAAAGACTAGGAGACAAACCAATAAGAATAAACGGGAAATTCTAAAAGGTCTCTATATTAACAAACAAGAATGAATAAATAAATAAAAACATGCGCAAATTATAAATAGAATAAAAAGAGACCGAGACCAATACAGAAACAAACTTAAAAGAATAAATAATAAAATAATCGCTCTAACGGAAAATATAACAATACAAAAATAAATAAATATAAGAATAAAAACGCTACGTTGGAATCAAACGATACATAACCCGAAAGATGAATTAAATAAAATAAAATAGTACAAGAACACAAAACGCAAATGACGAGTAGCAACAATTAGAGAGAGAGAGAGAGAGAGAGGGGCTTAACTTGTCGTTTTTGGGTGTGTCATGGAGCAGTGTCGATCAGCAATAAAATAAATCGGCTTTTTATGCGTTCACCGATTAAAACCCAATCCAATTCCAATGGCCAATACAGGGCCAGGCCTTCTGAGGTAAAATGAGGCAACTCCTGGCCAGATCGTGCGTCCACGATCTTCCTCAGAAAATTATCACGGCCTATTATTCTGGCAGCCGACTTGCTTCTCTTCAACGGAACACCTCTGAGCCTCTTGGTTCCCTCTCTCTTCATCTCTCCCTATTTCTCCCACCATCTCTCCCTTTACATATATTACTTATTATACAGATATATTAAGAATTACCACTACATGCTGGTCTAGCTTCTTCGTAGATTGAATTTTGTTCAGCTTCAGAATTTGTATGTCCTTTATTTTGTTGTATAAATGTATATGCATGTCGAATGAATGTACATGACGTAGATTAACCATCTATGTAGATATCTACGATATATATTACGTCTCGTATCCAGCCATCTAGCTTTTGAGTATATCTACAATAGAGTTCATAGATGTCTATATATATATCTTACGTACATTCAATAGAAATTGATATACGAGTATTTTACATCTATTGTACATTCAGCGTTGCCTGTACCAAAATTATACATTTTATATTCCGTTACCATTTGTTTCTTTTTTTTTTGGGCCGACCCCAAACTTTTCAAGCAAAAAAATACTTACTTTAGAAATCGACAGTTGTTACTAGACTACGAGTTTCTTTATAAGTAGTTTCTACATAATTATTTTTTACTTTGTAGTGTCTTTTTTGAAGTCGGTTGATAATCAAATTCATTTGGAACGTTAAACGCAATTTTAGACGTGGCTAGCTTAAGATCTACGTAACCGATCATTTGCTATTAATAATTAAATACATGTACTTCTTGCGGGAGTACAGGACGTGAAATCAATGAAATGTGACACAAAAGTAGAGCCTGTTCTGTAACAGTTTTTAACAATCTGCACAAGGAAGTAACATACGATAGCTAAGAAGCGTTTCTCGTAAAATTGTGCCCTTTTATCCTCTAACATTCTAATTTCATTTTCATTTTTTAAATTACTGTCTACATATTCGCGAGTATAGAGAAAATATTATCGAGATAAATGCTTCAAATTATTTCCGCATTTTCGTCAAAAGAATTTACAGAAAAATAGGTCGGACGTCGCATAGTTGCGAGACCGTAATAAAACAAATGTACAACAGATCACGTATACTGTAATTTTTATGAGATATCACAGCCAATCCCACATTAACACGCAACGTGATATTTTATGTGGTATAAAATTTATAGAACATATCAAAATAAGTTTAATGATTAGGTATATCCAATACTTTTCTGTTCCTCTTTTTAAAATTAAGGGTTCTCCATTGATTAGTAGTATATATAAACATTGTGTCGGATCCGTAGCTATTCAATTATTGGTATGATTTCGCGCAGAATAATAAGAAACCCAAAACGGTCATGTATCCTTCGATAAGTAAAGTATTGATCGGACTCAATTGTCCTTACCTCCCCACCGCAGGTTGCTTACAAGGAAACATTCCCATGTGTCCGCCGCCGATCTTATTGATTTTCGTATATGTTAAAGAACATAAAAATCTAAGAGACGCGTGTTTTTTTTTATCTGCAATGGTCCACATTTAAGGGGTAAAACAACTTTTTTTTTATCTGCAATGGTCCACATTTAACGGGTAAAACAACCCCCCAAAGTGTGGCGAAAATTTGATTTTTATATTAATTTTCGTAGAAACAGTGGAGGGATTTTGACGAAACTTGGCATAAACGTATTCTGTATAAAGACGGTGAAAACACAATATTGTCCAGGAATGCTACACCACCTCAAAGGGGGAACCGGGCGAAATTTTGTTGTAATATCTGTTAAACAAGCACTGCTACTTAAGATCCACTTACGCCATGTGATTGCTCACAAAAAATGAGGAAATACGTGTTTTTTGCTTTTTGCCAATAAATATTTATACATCGGTTGAAAAGAATGGATGTAGGTGGTATATGGGAATATCCCGACTATCTTAATTGGGTTATATCGTCATCGAATCTGTTGCGAAACAATTTCAGTCTCCTAAAGTGTTTCTTTAATTTATTTATAAATAATTGCATGTTATAAAGACCAACGACATTTTGAGGAATTAGCACGTTTACACGATTTATGTAGAATTAATTGGTCACGATACGACTCAACGAAGATAGTCGGGATATACCTAACTACCACCTACATCCATTCTATTCAACCGATGTATAAATGTTTATTGGCAAAAAGCAAAAAATACGAATTTCCTCATTTTTCGTGAGCAATCACATGGCGTAAATGGAACTTAAATAGCAGTGCTCGTTTAGTAGATATTACAAAAAAATTTCGCCCGATGGATGGTTCCCCCTTTGAGGTGGTGTAGCATTCCTGGACAATATTGTGTTTTCACCGTCTTTATACAGAATACGTTTATGCCAAGTTTGGTCAAAATCCCTCCACTGTTTCTACGAAAATTGATATAAGAATTGAATTTTCGCCAAACTTTGGGGGGTCGTTTCACCTCTTAAACGTGGACCATTGCAGATAAAAAAAAATACGTGTCTCTTAAATTTGTATGTTCTTCAACATATATGAAAATCAGTAAAATCAGCGGCGGACACTTGGAAATGTTTCCTTGTTAGACCCACGACTCTCATTCGTCGAGAAACTTGGTAGAGTTTCGTATCAAATACATGTACACATTTGTGCGTACGAGAGGACAAAATCGGTGTCACCCGATTCCTTCGGACAACAAACTGGCGGTACCAGCCTTGACACTCAGGAATTTACCCGATCCCCTAATTCTTTTAAAGAGCACATTATTTAAACGTCGTCCCTGCATTACAAGGAGCAGGAAACTCGGCCAGGTCCACCGAGGGTCTTCCTGGTACTTCGATCAGCCGGTTAGCGGTGATTGTTCGCAGGGCCGAAAGAAGGGTTAACGCTGGTCGGTCCTTTTCTCTATAGTTGCCGCACCTCTCACAAACTTTTCTCCTTATGCCCTTCCTCCGAGTTTTTCTCCCTAGTTCCCTTTCTGCGCCGCCGCGCGTTGTCCTCCCCGATTTGTTTGCCATTGGCGCTCCGCTCGGAAATACAATGAACCGACCAACGTACGTGTGCGTGGCCGATGTACAGGTTACAAGGAACGTTCGCCTTTAACCGACACTTTTTCCTCTACCCCCACCGTCACGTGGATTCTAATGTTAGCCATCTTCGCCATCGGCACCTCTTCTAAGAAACGCGCCATTCAAACGCTTCGTGAAAACCTGGACGAACTTCGATGGGCTTCCTGTCATCTTCCTGTCACTTCCTGTCATCGATACTTGAGCTCGTGTTCGAACACGATAATACTCTTGTCTTCGTTATCCTGTTACCAATATTCAAAAAACTCGTATCATTTGGTAAAGGGGGTGCGTAGCTCATTGCCATGTTCTTAAGGTGATGTGAAAGTGGCATCGAAGAGGTTTCCTTTATAAAACTTTTCTCCCAACTCGATTTACCGAATAGTTTGAAACTTTACAACGTGAATAGGGAGTCCGTAAGGAAGGTCCTGAAAATCATGAAATTTCAATTCTTTTCAAATTTGCTTATAGGTATTTTAAAAATAGTTTATAGAAAATGAAATTTCGCTAGTTTCAGGACCTTCCTTACGTTTCCATATTCACGTTTTAAAATATAAAACGATTTGAGACACCCAGTTCGTAGAAACGTGTTATGAACGATTGAGCTTTCGGATGCCACTTTCACATCCCCTTAATGTTGCCCTCTGATAAAACTCATCAGTTCGTCCCCTATCTAACAGATGACCCTGTCGGTATGTCTTACATTTCGATAAACGAACAAACGAAATACTATATAGGTGCACCCAGTCGATGGTAACCTTCAACACATGGTAGGGCGTGCTACATGCATTCCCTGAACTATAAAAAAGTCAGAAAATTGTGTTTATCGTTACAAGGGCATCAATTCTTATGTACGTAGGGAGAACAGTATAAAGTAGCAATAGTGAAGCACTCCTTTAATCCCTGTTATGTTTAACTCAATTCAAATGACGAATAAGTTATAAACTACCTTTTTGTCTGGATAGCTACGATCCGAATATTGCCATGTAAACTAGTTCCAAATACTACCTTGGCAATATTAGGGGTCTGCACTACAAAATGATCAAAGGTATATTTAGTAAGATGAATTTAGTTCCAAAATATGCTGAATCTTGGATCCGTCTTTCCAGTAACGATAATAACCATGTCGGTACAAGACGGTAGCCTGCTTGTAATAGATACGTACATTGAGAAAAAAAATTAGTTGACTGAAACAATTGTATCGTTGTCTTACATATTATTGTTTCAATCATATATAACTCCGAGAAACAATTATTTTATTGAGGAGAAAAATTGATGTAGTTTATTTAAACGAGACTAGACCAAGACTGTCCTTACGAACAGTGGACAGGAACGGCACTTGGTCAAGGATCATAGAAGCGACACGCAGAAAAATAATATTGTAATCATTACATATGCTCGCGGGTCAAAGTATCGTTGTAACCTTAACAACAACTATTGTAGATGTAATTACAATTTTTTGTCCTTTTAACTGATGCAGCTGCAGCACCAACTACAGAATTCTTGTAAATAAATTGTAGTTATATTTGCATGTGACAGGGTTACATATATAACATTGGAAAGTAAAAATTACACGTATAAAGGCACGGGTAAAAATGACCATCACGGGTGTAAAATTGAAAAACAAGAACTGTATTGAAAACCGTATAATATACCGTAGCACTGGTAATTTTTACAAGCGTGAACTGTTATTGTTCCTATTGTGCGTTTAAGACACAGCGCGAGAAGCATTCGGGTCGTGACATGCATTAGTTGCGCAGTCCTGCGAATTGTTAGTTTCATTGTGACTTCGGTAGCCGCATCATTCGGTCCTCTTCGAAATTCGGTTGTCGATCTAATTTAAGATCGAGTTTTACTTCTTCGATTCATTTTAATAGTTTGATTAAGTGACTACACGGATGACTTGGCAAAAAATGAACTTCAGGAGTAGAGGTTAGAAAACCTACAACAATCGCTCCAAGGTAAGCTTTACATAAAACAAATATTTATCGTTTTCAATGTATTATATTTATTATGATTTCCCGAGTTCCCGACAGGAAAAGATACCGTTTACAATGATACCTTTTACATGCAGCAACGGCAACATATATGTACGTTTGTCAATGGTAGTTTTTACATGAGCTGACTGTAATATACACATGTCGCTATTATATTTTCTAGCTACCCCAACGGTAACAAATACGTTGCTGCATGTCACTTTCTACGTGTATCAACGGTAAATGGTACACTTGCGAACGTTATCATATACACGTGTTATGTGGTAACTAATGCTTCAGTTGACAGGTTTACGCTGTCACGATTGTAAATATACCTGTCGTATCGTTGTAACTGAAATCATTTTTTCTAATAACGTGTACTACAATGAAATTGTACATTTGACATTTTTATCAGAGTAATAGTTACTTTGTAGAACTGCTGTCCTTATATTTCCCAGCGATTGCTGTTATATCTATCCCAATTGTAGTAATTATAAAAACTTTTTTCTTTCCGTGGAACAGTTGGACCAATTTTTATACGTCTCCTTGAGGCTCACACATATCATTTTTAACAATAAGCCAATTAATTACCTGTGAATCTACGGAAAATATAGACTTGTAGTAGAATCGCCTCTTACAGTATGGCAGTATTTGACGCATCTACCTTATTTTAAACACGGTCGGAAGTTGATTGGACCGTCTAAGGGCCGGCGATTGAGCACCGCTGAGGGAGATTTTTATTTTATTTCGATCGGCGTTGGTCCGTTCATCTCTGATGATCCTGTGAACGGAACATCCTTCTCCCCTCTCTTCCACGTGTTTCCTATTCCCCTCATCTGTCTGGCCCAGCGTCCGGCCACCCCGTTCGCGCTTTTCTCGCGACGCGACCGTTAAAAAATCAAACTAAACGACTTGATCACAGGCTATTCCCGCACACTTCTTCGGTAACACCCACGTCGTATACACGAGCGCGCTCGGCGTGTTTACGTCCAGGGGCTCCGCGAGCCTTCCACGTTAGTGCACGTGCACTTTAAATGGCTAGGCATTTAAAGATCTGTTCCTGCAAAGGCGCACGCAGCAGAAAGGTACTTGCCCCGTTAGCAAATCACGCGGAATAATTAACGGTTAGCATTACCGCCATCGCGAAGACCGCAATAGTGGTAGTAGGTTCGGTATTACTATTAGTACCTCTAATATCTTGTTATTTCTGGGGGTTAGAAAAAAATGTGTCGAATTAAAGTTACACGGTATAGATGTGCCCGTGATATGGTATTACACGTATCGTTGTTGAGGCACTGAGAGAAAAATCCAGTTAAATAAACCATATTTTTAAGTAGTTTTCATGGCTAAAAAGCATTTGGATACTTTTTATAATAAAATTAACTCTTTTTTTCGAACTAGGATATCTACTAATGGTTACTCCATTTTTTTACTTATTTGAAGCTGTAAAAGGAACTAATTTACGTTTACTATATTGTGCTATCTGGATACCAACAATTTTTACTATTTATGTAGTAAAATATCATTTTATTATTTTTAACGTGACCGATGTATCATCGTAAATTTTACATGCCCAGATAGCAATTTTAATCATTGTGAATAGTTCCGTAAATCATTAAATGTATTTCAAAAAATAATGTTTTGTAATTATGGACGTTTATTAAACTTATTATGTCGGTATTCTCGCGTGTCTGAGCGTTAATTAGGGATGGAGTAGGGTCTTATGTACAAACGAGCTATTCGTATCATTTACGAGAAAAGGTCGCAATCTATCGGTGCTGTTGAAACTAATTTCAACAGAGTTTCCAGTAACGTGCGGTACAAATTAGAAGTCGACGTAACCAAACCGAAATGGTAAACGGTTGTACTAGTAATATTGTTGCAGTTACTGAAGGTAATATAAATAACATCTTGCGATGAGAGTAAACAATGTTTGAAAAGTAACGTAACTGTTCCAAAATAGTAAAAAGCGTTACTATAAATATTGTTACCGTTACCACAAAATTCGTATAAAATCCAGTAGGGTGCTTATCTAATAAAAAAGAGTTGCGGCTACTAATTTTTAGTAAATCAAACAATAAATTGCGTTTCCTTCGCAATAATGGGTTTAACAGGGTGAAATTGTTCAATTTACCACTTCTTTTTCTCTCAGGGTGGGGTCGCTTCTGAGATATAAAAATCACCTTCGATTTTATAAATGAAATGTTTTCATGTTTACCTTCTGTAATCGATTCCTGAAACAAATACGATGACCTAGAACACAAGGTCATTCATCGTTACAAGTTCTTTTGTTATAAACGTACAAATGGTTTGCTCTTCTTTACAAATTTGCAAATAGTTGCAAATTGTAAACAAACATTGTTTACAAATGATGTTGCAAGTGATGACCATTGTCGTCAACGAAATACTATAGTCTTTCTTCCTGCCTTTTTGTAGTTGCATAACTGAACGCTTAGGAACTTATTGAAGAGTAATATAATTGTGCAATAATTCGCTGTCGTATACTTTCAGCCGTAGTTGATACTCATTTGTTCATAATATCCTTTATCCGACGGTCTTTAGTTCACTAACACGTGACCATTGAAGGTCATAAAACGTTTATAAATTGTTTAACATTTTTTTTTCGACTTGCCAACATGTCCAAAATCTTGGGATAACTTTTCTTACTTGTCTGAACTAGTCTGGAATGATTGAAATGTCTGACATCAAAGAAGCCAACTGCATGTGAAAATATGCGTCAGCGAATTATTGCAGCATGTCCTTCAGTAAGTTCCCTAGTGATAAGTCATGCGACTGAATCGACGGTTGAAAGACTATAGTATTACATTGATGCTGGTGGTCTTTACTCTTAGAGAACCATTTGTCAAGAATATTTATTCATGACTTGTAACGACTTGTCAACTTTTAAACATGTAATAATAAACTTGAAAACAATTTATTAACTTGTAAACTTATAACAACGAACTCGTCAACAATTTGTGAACGATTAATCATCTTGAATGACCGAGTGTTGTAGGTTATTGTGTCCTTCTCAAAATTTTCTGTACGATGGTAGATATAAGGAAACGCAGTATTACATTTAAAAAATCAAAGGTGACCATATCTCGGAAGCAACTCCACCAACAAAGATATCATTAACATCATCCTATGGTTTTCTTCGTACTGCGCAACTTTTATTCAACCCATTTTGTTCTGATTCCTATAAATTGGAAGATATTAAGGATATTAATATTTACTGAACCGGTATAAGGACTGCAGTTCTGCAGAATTGTAGTTACTCCGCTAAAAGTGCAAAATGTACAATTTAATTACAGTATACATTATTACAAAGAATGATTACACTTACGATACAACAGTTAGGTTTGACATCATAATGGTATGAACTAATCAACTGGTGGTCAATAGTTACTTCTTACCGTTTATATACAATAACGTTCGCATGCGTACCAATTAATATTGACGCATGCAAACAGTACCATTCGATAATGTATCAATTACCTTTCGAGCTGCCAAAAAATGCAATGTCCACGTGTGTTCATGTCGGCTTGTCAAGGTCGGTAGTATCTATGTTTATCAACAATGTTTATTAACCTCTGGTAGATGTCAACCAGAGTTATTAAATATTTTGTATGTATTAAGAAATATGTAGATACTTATAAATAAAAAGTGGAGATATAAATTTCATTTGCATGAGACATAGATATGTATACATGTCGTTTAAATACCTATGACATGTATTGTCCAGCCATGTACATGAAATAGACCTTTATTTACAAAAGACATCCTTTATAGGTGGATGATGTACGATATACGTTTGCTATACCTATTGATCTAATTTATACGTGTAATGTACGGATATTGTACTTCGTGCCATGCCTGGGTAACTACATTTTATTTGCAATAATTTTGCAGTTGCAGCTGCAGCCGCAATGGCTAGAAGGACAAAAAAATTACATTTACATCTCCTATAATTATTGTTATCTAACAAAAGTTTTTCGCTTGAGCATGTCATGATTATAGTAATATTTTTCTACGTACGTGAAAATTCATACGCAATTGTGTACGAAGGTATCTGTATGTGTGTACGACTATCAAGCCATGTACATGAAAACTCGGACGCTTTTATACACCTATTTTCAATCACGTACACATGCATGACTATATGTATTCTGAGAAAAGTACGTTGTAATACATTTATCGACATTTCTGTAGATTTCGAATTTTACCTTATTGTTCTGCTCAGGGGGTCTATTACGCAATGCAAATTGAGCAAAAGTGTGAAAAATGAGGAGCTGACGGTATTATGGGACGTTTTTGATGGTGAAAATGCGAGACCATTCGTGTGAACTAGCTCGGCGCAAATTTTTAAGCAAAATAGCGAATCGTACAAGAAAAGATAGAAAAATAAGCGCCGTGAACGCCATCTTCCGCGGATTGTGACACCAAAATTCAAAATGGAAAACCTCCTGGGTGTTTTGATTTTTGGCAACAATCGTATTCGGGGATGTAATAATACCCTTATTAGAAGAAGAAAGGAATTACGTGGGGCCTCAGACCCATTTTCGTGAGAAGAAAGGGAATTTACTAGAATGTACAAGTTAGTTTTTGTTATTGCGAGGTTGTATTACATTATTAATCATTGAAAGCTGTTAAGTAATTCATGCTTACATGACATGATAAGAATATTACATTGTTGAACTTCTAATTATAGTAAATATAAACATGAATGTAATACATATTTAGAAAATATGAATAGACTCGAGTCCTCTTCTTTTACTTTTAACGGCTTTCCATCTTCCCGCCTTTCCTGCCTATAACCCACACCTCTCAAGAATATTCGATTTACAAGGTATATACCTTTATTTGCAATATTACTAGACCGGAAGTGCTAGTGATCTCGTTCTTACATATAGCGAGTACGTAATTCGGCGAATAAACCCACGTGAGATGGAAGTGCGAGAAGTGAGCGCGCTCGTCAAAAATACGTAATAAACGCCCAGAACCTGAAATACTTTTATATGAATTCTTACGTAGAAATGGTGCTCTTGAAAATATAGTATAACAAATATAATACAGACTTGATCGGTTTTCGTTTGGAGGGCCGCAGTTCTCGATTTTAGTATGCATTTGTATTCGAAAATGTCTGGAATATCGAAGCATTATTAACAATCGGATTATGCACAGTGAACAAAATTCTCGACGCGGTTGTCCATTCGGTTATAAAGTTCCTTCAGGAACCATTAACGTAATAGTTCAAGGACGAAAATCTTCAGACTTGAACTTTCATCCGAACGATGTCTTCTTAAAGGAGATGTAACTGTTGCAAACCGGTTTGACATAGCTCTGAACGAAATGTAGTTTTTTTGTAGTTACGTGTACCTAGGAAACTTAAAAAAGGTGAACGGATGTATGATTTGAGTTCCTTTACAAAGGATCCAGCGTTCTTCTTTACAACAGGTAAAGATTCTGAAAATCTAGATTCTGAAGATAAACGATTTTTAGCGCAAATATTTTTCAGTGCCGACACTTCACTCGCAATGATTGATCAATACGAATAATCGGTATACAAATCATTATGGCCTGAAAAGACCGCACATAAGTTCTCACTTCAACGTAAATAATAAAGTAAAATCCCATTTTAATAAGATAGGATGCAATTAGCGGTGTACAAATATAGAATTAAAACTTTCTAGTGCAGAACAATTTGTTTGAACTTACAATGATAAAAAGGGAGGCCCATAAAAAAATAGTAATTAGCCTCAGTGATACAAGTCAAATTTTCAAGATATCCAAAAATTCAAGTTAAACAATCCTTTTATTTCCGAACAGTAGAAGAGCAGTAGAAATTGGGGGACCACGTAAAATATTTTTATTCTATTTTTGATTTTTTAGATTAGTCTGGCATTAAATTCTCGAATAAATTTTCTTCTTGAAGGAAAATAGTATAAAACCTATTTTCAAATTTTTTATAACAACCTTCAGATTACCAAATACGTTGTGAGGTAAAAAACAGCAGAAAATTTCATTTTGTTTGCTCACGTTTCGACTAATCTAATGAAATGAAATCTCATTGTAGACCCTGAAGCTCTCAGTGCCCATGACTGCGTCATCGAATGTAATCAATCAAAATTCATCCCAAAACTTTAAACGCGGTACGGAAATTTCGCACTTACTAACCAAAGACAAAATGCACATAAATATTTGTAATATTTTCTACTTAAGTGAAATTATTATACAAAGTGTCCTAAATTTCAATGTGGAAACGTATAGACGACTAATCAACTAAAAAATCGACAGCAGCATAGCTTTACTGTTTATGTTGCATATATTTACGTAGAACTACTCTGAGAGAAAAAGAGCTAATAAACAGAACAATTTGACCCTGTTAAACCAATTTTGTTAAAGGGCCATGATTTATTGGGTGATTTACTAGAAATTAGTAGCTGCAACTATTTTTTAATGGGTGAACACCCAAACAGTTTTGCAGCAACAATATTGATGGTACAACCGATTACTATTGATTGTTTATACTAACATTCACTTTGTGCTGAATGTTACTAAAAACTGATGAAGTTAGTTTCAACAGTATTTGGCGAGGAAATAATACAAATAGCTCGTTAGTATATAAGACATTACACCATCCCTAATTGACTCTGACATGCGAAAATACCGACGAGTCAAATAATAAGTATAATAAACGTTCGTAATTACAAAAAATTATTTCTGGAAATAAATTAAATCTTTAACAGAACTATTCACAACAGGGAAAAATGTTATCTGGACATGTAAAATTTACGACGATATATCAGTTGGGTCAACAATGATGAAGTTAAATGTTACTGTACGAACAGCAAAAATGTTGTTCTTCCTAAAAAAGTATAGTGAACGTAGAATAGTTTTTACTACTTTGAAAAAGTAAAAAATATCGTAACTGTTACTAGATTTCCTAGATCGGAAAGAAAAAAGTTAATTCCACTATAAAAAGTATCCGAGTCCTTTTTGAACAACAAAAACTAATTAAAAAATAGTTAATTCAATTAGATTGTTGAGTGAAACGAAAAATGAAACTCGATTATGTATGCACTGATTTATCAGGTGATAAATTGCGACGTATTAAGATGAAGTGAAACACGTCGAGTAACTTGATCGACGTCGATAAAGAAGATTTTTCTAAATGCCTACGTTGCCGACGTTCGTTTTTATATCGACAGCTGGGTCGAATTATATTGGGTATTCTACCAAATGGCATACTCCACCTGTCGTTTTCATACAATAATTATAAAGAAATCAAAGTAAAACTCTAGAAATCCTCTGGATTCATACTTACTGGGGCCTTAATTGACTGCAGAGAGACCCTCTGCGCCATCTGTGATTTCCAGGTCAATTAAACTTTCACCCCGAGACCTCGTATTTCCATTGTTTTAGCATAAAAGCGCATAAAACACTTTTTTTGCCTTTATCCCGTTAAAATCGCGAGTTTATCGATTCCCAGAGTGTTCTAAATTATCGTAAGATTGTCCCGACCCTTTCGTTTCTCATATCAGAGCCTTCGATAATTGTATATGGATCGAAATGTACGAGCTCGACGCCATTTTGGTTCTGGTCTGGGCTAAGTTAAAAGATTTTTTCAAAAAATCCAAATTTTGAATGTGTCAGGACAATTCTTAGATAATCGCGAGTCAAGTGACAAAGTTTCGGACAGTTTGGTCCAATACCCTTAAAAAAAAGTGTTGTATTCTAATCGACTGATTTGAAGGGGGTTTCACTTCACCTTAACCAGGTACCGCAGTCACAGAAGAGAATTCGTTGTTCAAAGGTCGTTTCGGATTTCGTCGGAAGGTATTACTTTTCCCGTGGTCGGTCGTTCGGCAGGATGTGGGTTATGTGGGCGATGTGGGCGCTGTGGGCGCCGTGGGCGTGCCGAGCGTCTCTCGCGCCTCTCGCGCCTCTAGCGCCTCTCGCGCCCTTGCCGAGAGTCTCGAAGCGAACAAGGGGTCTACGTGTTCGTGCTTTCAATTACCCTGTTCGAAATGCTTCGATATTTCGAACACTTTCGAGTACAGGTGTATACCGAAGCCGGAAACCGCGGCACTTGAAATGAAAACCGGACAAATTTACCCGACATTTCGAAGAACATCATTCCTACGTGGAGTATGTACAAAAGTATTCCAAATTTTCTGCGATACGTGCCTTATTGCAGTCGTACACAACTGTATACGACACAATTGAATTCTCACAGATATGATAGAAAATTAATATACAAATGATTTTGAAATTGACCTCTGAAATTCATGTGCTTGTACCCTATAATCCCGAACACAATTGTGGACGAAATTTCAAAATGTCGTATCCTGAAAAACCTTCGAGTACATGTATACTGTATTTTGAAGAGATATCTTTAACAGATTATATGCACGCAATGTATCAATCTTTGTCATACCACAGACAGGAATTATAATTGGTCTACACCCTGTCATTGTTTTTCTCGACATGAAATATGGTTACAAAAAAAATTATTGAAATGAAACTTCTTTAGGCGTGTTGGGGGTAAAATCAAGTTGAGTACTTATTAAACAGCAGGATAAAAAAAGACATCGATAGAACTATTAATAAAGGCCCTACAACGCGTTTTTCTCAAAATACGTGCAGTTGTATGTGTACGTAATTGAAAATCAATATACAAAAGTTTCTGAATTTTGTATGTACACGTATGTACATACACTGAGGAAAAAAATTGGTTGGCTGAAACAAATATCGTTTATATTGTTACCTGAATTACATATGATTGCAAGATAGAAGTATTTCGTTGGAAAGAAAAATTGATGTAGTTGATTTAAACGAATGATTTGATTAGAATATACAGTTCTATCGTCGATCGGGTGATTGCCCCAAATAAGAAACAGTTGGTTCATCCCATCGCATTCATTTTTGGTAGAAGTAACGCGCTGATGTCATAAATTGTACAAGGTGAGGGAATAAATGAAATATTCGTGAGGTTGAACGAAAGATTGCCCCATTTACCCTGACCAAAAAGAATGGTGTAATTGAACAAGTGTATTTTATTAACGCACACGCGTTTGCCTCAGTCGTGGGTAATTTGAATGTATCGATAGGAATGCTGGATATCACTCGTGGCTTTAGATTTGCTCGCAGGTAGAGGTGTAGTTCGATTATGTTTATACATAACCCGTTACCGTTTTTAACGTTATAGTCGCAATTCCGTTCCAGTTTAGTGTGTCAAACTTCTGCTACTCCAGGTTTACGTTTAGAAAGAATACTGTCTCCACGCGGAGACGAGGAAGACGAAAAGCGATCACCGAAAAACCACCTTGGGCAGTGAATAATATGTTCATTAATTAAAGTTCGATATGAAAAAATGCTGAAAGGAACATAGTACATTTAAAAACGTCCATAATCACGACAGTCGATTTTTTAAGGTATAAACAGCCAATACTTTTGAACGTTATTATTTTATTTCAACCTTTAGAAAATGTTGACCCAATGAATGTAAATTGTCCGTGGAATGAAATATATAGTATCAGGTACCACTTCACCTTAGTCTGATTTAATAAAATAATTTCCTTCCCTCAATTTGACATTTCTTTGGATGTATGCGATCGCAGAATTTTGTTGCTGCAATGCATATTTCTTTAAATGAACCAATTTTTTATTCTCGATATACTTTCATACCTAGTTGCCCATGCCCTAGGAGAATAGAATAATTTCTAAATGTTTCTTTGTAATCTTTGCTAAATATCTCAAGCGACAGATTCTTCAGATTTCTTGTAGATTTCATTCAAAGATATTTGAAATATTTTTTGAAAATCTCAATGAGATATTTAGTTTCAATAATTTATAAACATANGTAATATATAGAAAATATAGGGCAAATATTTTGTGCTACCAGGGTGAATTCTCCCCCGCGCAGAAAAATAGCAGGGTGACCATTACATTTGATGACTACTTATATTCCAAAGAGGTACGTTCAAGAGGGTACACTGACGAACATGAATCTCTTCTCACCGTGAACAGGCGCCATCGAGATCTTAGAGAAGGCATTCAAGTCCTTCGCTGTACAAGCGGACGTGATATTCTCTAGCCACGTTGAAACAGGTTATTGGTCTCAGCTGTTGCATACATTCATAGCTCTCTTCGAGAATCCGAGTGCTGAGAGGAAAACCGTCGGACACATCTTCGAATGAGCGTGTGTGCTCGTAGACGGATTTCCTGGAAAATCTTGGCGCCGTTGAGATCTAACCTCAGAAAAAGGGACTCCAATCAATGTGATCCCGAGATCTACGGAAAATCTTTTGAATCCGAACTGGTCGGGCGTGAGAAATAAGATACCGGTCGTGTATAAATATACAGACAACAGGATTTTTCGTTGACCTACCTGAACTTTTCAAAGTGTCTCTTATGAATAAAGTGACATCGATGCTGCTTCCATTTCTCATTACCGCGGCACGTCCAATGGAATAAATTCACCCTGTTGAAGATAGCCATTCCAAACATAGGATAAACCTAATTGAAGTTTTTTTTTCTCAAAATACGATATTTCGAAAATTTTCGTCCAACCGTGTTCGAGATTTTAGTATACAAGCATAGGAATTTCAGAGGGTATGTGCACCGAATTTCGAAATTATAAGACCTACCTTTTTTCCTGTCTTATTTTCCGTAGAAGTTTCTATGTATGTTTAATATTACAAGTTTCCTTTTGACCGTGTTTTTGGTTCTTATTTTTTCTTGCGTTAAACCGTAGAGTTCAGTTAATAATGTGCATGCATGTGGTTCTAACTCACAGATTCTATGCGAGGTCTTTTGCATATGTTTTGACCGTACGTGTAATGGCTGAGTTTTATCATTTTTAAAGGTATAACGGACTGTTAGCAATCTAGTTTCTTGTTAGAAATCAGTATCACGGTCAAATTAAAGGATGGAGGGTAATTAAAAATTAACCAACGCAAGGCTCCTTGCAAGATAAATGCGGCCTACTGAAGATGATAAATTATTAGAAATCAATAACTTCAGGGATCTTTTGCATTTTGTTCTAAATACTGGGAATCCGTTAAGAGTCGTTGCTGTTTCCATGTATAAACGTTGAAATTAGAAATGAATTGGGTTCATCCCTGCTCTGTATTCACTCTAAACGTTGGAACGTTAATGTAGCTGCAATTTTTTTAACATTAACCCTAGTAGCACAAAATATTTGTCCTATATTTTCTGTATATTTAACAAATATCGTATACTTTGTAAATAGTTAGCAGACATTTGAAATATTTGCAAAACGTTTTCTTTAGAATATTATCTTTATAATATNGTATATATTTATAAATTATTGAAACTAAATATGTCATTGAAGTTTTTAACAAATATTTCAAATATCTTCGAACGAAATCTACAAGACAACTTAAAAAAATCTGTCGCTCGAGATATTTAGCAAAGATTACCGACAAATATTTAGAAATTATTCTATGCTCCCAGGGAATGAGCTTTTCGAGCTCCTGACGTAAATTTCATTAAAGCATAACATACTTTCGTAAAAAACAATCCGGGCGGTGGGGACTACGATTTTCTTTTACCATTTATTTTCAGCTTCACGGAATAATAATTGCGGAGATAAAAGTTGAATTCCAGATACTTCTCTAGTCTCATTCTTTACATCCTTTTTAGCTAACACGAGTCTGAGCAATTTTTCCTGGTCATAGTTGAACACGGGTGAAAAGACTTGGGAAAATAAAAACGATTCCCAGATGCAATCTGAAGTCGTTCGAATGGTTTTCACTTACTGGATATCCGAAAGAGACGCGTTTCGGAAGAATCTCGAGTAGACTCGCCTCGGCGGACTTTGAACTTTATTCTTCATGTCTGATAATATAAATATTTGAGGTTGCTACGACCTCGGTTCGAGCTCAACTATACAACTGTTACAGAAATAGGTGTCCGTTGTGATTGAATCTAGAATAATATGACCAAGTATTGAAATAAATCCATGAGTAGCGTTAGGACTCTTACTTACACGTGGGCAACGTATGCCTAGTAGCACAGAATATTTTCTCAATTTTTTTTGCAATCTTTGCTACATATCTCAAGCGACAGATTTTTTAAGATGCCTCGTAGATTTCATTTGAAGATATATCAAACATTTGTTGAAAATCTCAATGACATATTCAGTTTCAATAATTTATATACACGTATCAAAATTATATTCTTTTATTTATAAACCTATAATAAACATACATTTTTTACTTTACGATTATTATTGGACCCTTTATTTGGTACAGGAAGAACGACAAATTTTTGCAAAATTTTCGTTCCATTATTTCATTATAGGAGTAAAATATGTGATTTGCATTTTAGATATTTTGAAAACGTTCATAATGTATTTGGCAAATAATATTTAAAAAAATACTTGCATTAAAATGAAACGAGATGTTTTGTATATCTAGAAGAAACATGTTACGGAAAACCGTGGAGCTAATATTCTACAAACATTATACAAATAATATTCAAAAGTAAATGTTTTACAAATATTTCAAATGTCTGCTAAATATTTCCAAAATGTTCGATCATGGTTAAATATATAGAAAATATACGAGAAATATTTTGTGCTACTAGGGATTTATCTCAAGTCTAAGGAGACGTATAAGATATCAAAAGACGCAGGAGAGTTTCGGACAAGCTCGTAACCTTACCCCAAAGGTGCTTCTTTATGAAATTTCCTTTCTACATCATCCGGAACCCGTAACTATCGCAGATATATCCGTGGGTTTAATCAATTATTCAGTACACAGAATACGTATTGCATAAACAATGTACGTTTATTCCATTACCATTATATGATAAGAATAACATTCATCTATGAAACTTATCAAAACTTATAATTTCTCGATAAACTAATTAACTTTCTTATAATTACTCTTAACCATGTAGTTTCAATTCTTGTTTCACGAGTTTCGTTAATAGTCGACGATTCTTTGCATGTAATGCTGTTAAACATTTTTTGGCAATTATGCATAACAGGAGGATTCTCTCCGATATTCGCATAACTTTGATATGTTGTAGAGGACGTCGTCCAGAGTATTTTCACATGTATAGAAGAGAAGAAAAATGACTAGAATTACGTGGAGTGAAATGTATAATGGTTGAAATAATCACTTCTCCCTGTTAATTTGCGCGCAACGGTTAGCGGAATACGAATAATTTAAAAAAAAATAATGCTACGAACATGAAGTGTGTTGACTCAGTTTAGCGTGACGTTACTTCCATGTTTCGGCAGATGCTTCGATTTTACCTGTTAATTCGTGTACTCCTGTTCTTGCACTTCAATTCGAGGAACGATTGAGCGCTAAACGATTCGAATGTATGCTCCAGTTGAGTCGATACTTGGTATGCAATCTAAAAAATGACTCAATTCTACATAAAAAATAAACGCGTCCAGGCATGATTTATAGCATTCAGCGCGTTCCCTAGTAGCATAGAATAATTTATAAATATTTCTTTGTGATCTTTGCTAAATATCTCGAGCGACAGATTTTTTAAGATTTCTTGTAGATTTCATTCGAAGATATTTGAAATATTTGTTNTAAATATTATAGAGATAATATTCTAAAGTAAACGTTTTGCAAATATTTCAAATGTCTCCTAAATATTTACAAGATGTACGATATTCGTTAAATATGTAGAAGATATAGGAGAAATATTTTGTGCTACTTGGGTTATAACGTAATCGAGACTCTGCATCCTCACTTGCCCGTGGACTTTACCATACGATTCGAATGTATGCTCGCGTTGAGTCGATACCCGGTATACAATCGGAAAAAAGACTCAATCCTACGTAAAAAATAAATACGTCCAGACATGATTTATTGCATTCAGCGCGTTATGACGTAATCCAGGCTCTAGATCCTCATTTGGAACTTTACCGTCCCAATATGAAAATCGTCCCCGGAGACGCCGGACTGTGATTTCAAAGGCGGCTCGGAACGGAAGGGTTAAAGGCAGAACGAGGCTCGAAAGGAGTTCCTTAGAGCAGGCTTTGGCAGTCGTAATCTAGTCGGAGCAGAATCGCCAGTTCTTCGTCGTGAATGCAAATGCCTTGGCGGTTCCGAGAATGTCGGAAACTCTACAAACGGTCCCTCGACATTCCTCCGCGAGGCTCGAGGCCCGACACGGAGGTACTCGGCGATTGGTCGGCGTTTCCCGCCAAGTGGCAGGAGAAAAGAGCGGGAACCAGTGGATCCTCTCAGCTGATCTCCACGTTGGGCCCCACCCGAGTCTGGCCCGACCAGACGCGACTCTCTTCCTCTCTCTTCCTCTCTCGCCGCGCCGGCTTGCTTTTCGCTCCTGGGAATCCGAACGACGACTTCGGCTCGTTTTTCTACAAGCGATGATCCTCCGCGCTTTCGGTTCAATCGGTAGGGGAGACCGAGGTCAATTGTAACAATTTTAACGTCTTTATTCCTACAATTAATTATAACAGCCCTTAACGATCGAAACTTGGTCCATATATTAAGTGAACCTTCCCCTGAAAGACGGCCTACAATTCAATACTTCGAGATCCGGTAAAAATCAGCAATTTTTATTTTCTGGACTAAACGTATTTGTTACATTTGCAAACGTTGCAGGGTACGGTTGTAACCCTCGTCGGGGTAAAGGTAACGCTACCGATTCATACAAGAATACTCAAATAACTGTAGGTAATAACCATGTTTTGGTGTAATACGGATGAACGCAACGAAAGTTACTTATATAGGATACATATATAAGTTAATAAATATAAATATGTCACATTTATAATTAGTAATGCATTTAGAACGGTAAAAGTAGAAATGGTCCATCTTGTTTTACATTTTACTCGTGCACTTTTCGTGGGACCATTTCTTGCAATGGAGACCCTGAACCCAGATTTGGGCATTTTACTTTTAGTGATGTACAATGCTACGTATATCCATTGGAGCTAATCCGAGATATAAATTTGCGGATTTACGAATACATTCGCAAAAAGTCTGTTCATTTTCACGAGATAAAACTTTGTTATGGGGTAAAAAGCCCATAACAAAGTTTTTCCCGTTTCCTTCCCTTCCTTTGGGCTTTTTACGTTTAGATTAACACAAATTGTGTTACTACTAAAATGCAAAAATGAACGTAAATAGTCATTTAAAATTCCTAATTACAAAAAAAAGAAAATCATTTCACTTTCCGATTCGGACTCCTTTTACGAAAGGGGCCATGTTACGACATGCCAACTTAACATATATGTAAGGTACCTTAGGGTTGGAAGGCCCAGCATAACTGAAAAGGCCTTTAAAAGCTAAAATATGGAGTATTTCGGGAAGGGAAAATGAGCAGAGTGAACGCGAACGATGTTTATTTCGGTCATGAACTAGAAAAATAAAATACAAATCTAAATAAAAACGTGACTAAAAAATGGGATGATATGATGCTCCTGGGCCTTGTTTCCCGCACGTTTGGTTAATAAGGCCCATGGACGTCGGTAGGAAAATTCAACCGACTTTGCCCATTAATTTGCACGCTTAGGGTGTTATGCCATCGAGATCCTCGAATGTTATCCTCGAGCATTCTGCGTGAAACCATTCCTTGGTAAAGGCTGCAGGACCGGTAGTCGATCTTTGATGTGCCAGGCTTCGTTTTTCTGAAGATATTTCGCTGAATTTTTTTTACTTACTACATCTAGTCACAATCTTTTGTCATGTTTGAAAAAGACCTTTGGTTGCCCTGTGCCTTATTACCCGTACTATACAATTTACATGTTTAAGTAATAATTTCTAAAATAACAAAACTAATATGACAGGGGGTAGAGAAACGTATAACGGGTGGGATGGGTATAATAAATAGGTACTATGTTTCCGCTAGAAAGAGTACTTCACAAAACTTTGCGACAGGAGATTCGAACGCTTGAATCAAATTTTATAAATTTCCCTCGAGAATATTGCTCGGTGACCTCGGTATACCACGAATTCGTCTCAACAAAAAGTGAGATATTTGCAAATAAGCCAACAAACTTTTGTGTGGAAACGTTATCGTTCTATGGGTAACAAAGATTTATTAACAGTTATTTCATTCACCAGAGCAAAAATCTATGTTGCTCATTTGATCGAGGAATGACAACGATACTTTTCGCCCGTTGTTGCAAATTTATCCGCCGACGTAGCGAGTAATTTGTCCGAAAAAAGGTCTATGATTACATCTACGTTTGTCACAATTGCAAACATCTTCGCCGTTAGTATAATTATTATCACAGGGAGAACGAATGTTTCGACGATGCAGGTCTTTGCTAAGAGGGCAAGCGTTTTTTATTTCGCGCCCTCGAGACGATATGCGAAAGACAGAAAATCACAAACGGTTTTTTATCCCAACTACCCCGTGGTCCAGGCTCTCGAGGACGGCCGAGCAAGAACGCCGCCGGAATTCGGCGGGAAAGTAACCTAAGCTTTATAAATGTCGAAATGAAAAGGTCATAAAACGCAGACAACCTGCGACCTTCTCAGCTGATCCGAATCGGAAGGCCCGGGAAGGCCCGGGAAGGCTCGGGAAGGCCCGGGGAGAGGGTCTGGTCCAGGTAAGGACTGGCCACTTTGTGTGGGACCTGCACCGACTCCTCTCGGTTAGTGGGGTGTACCTGCCCTCGAAGGAGAACCTGCTCTTGGGCATTCTTCTCCACCCCCTCCCGCCCGGCCTCTTCTATAGGACCTGTCGGAGGGGTCCCTCGTGCATCCTTGATACCTCGCGAAGGACGAATGACGGATCGCTTCTTTAGGTCGGCTCTGTCTATCCGCCGGAACCCGGGAGAACCCGGGGGAACCCGGGGCCCCGGAGCGCCTCTCCAGAAATTAGGGATGACTCGGCGGCCATTTTCCGCCACCGCCAGATAAATTTCATCCCCGGACAGGCTGAATAACTACTCCTCCACCCTCTTCTCGCTCGTCGACCGCCAAACACCGTGGGACCGCGCATCCTTTCACACTTCTCCCGGACGGTCCTTTCCCGCCTTGTTTACGAATTCCCCTCTTCTAAGCGCCGCCGCGCCGACGTTCTTTTCAGCCAGAATTCTGCCAATTTGACAGCGGATCGTTTTCACGGGAGAAATTGCTTCTTCGTGCCCCGAATGAACCGTGGGCAAATTCGTTCAGGAAGTGGATTCCGATTCTCGAGTTCACCCGGACAACTTCCGTCCGGGAAATGAACAATTCCGTATACGGTTTTCAAGGGTTGTCCAATGACGCGACCTCGCAACAATGCCAAATTTTTCTTGCGAATCAATTCGCATGCCAAAAATTCGGATGAACTCAAGAATCGGGTCTCTGGTCTCAGTGGATTCCGTTTCTTTGCGTTCTTATATTAACGAGACTGGAAATCGACTCGTTGGAAACGCTGGGATGAAAGTAGAAAAGTGATTCTGCACCCGCTTTACTTAAATAACAAATACAAAAACTCTATCAAGTTTCCTGAATTTGTGGGAGCAAGATTATTATAATCCCTATTTTTACATCTTTCTGTGCGTCTTCTTTCTCGACGCTCTACGAGCTCTTGAGCGATTTCCTTTGAAACCGTCTTCTTATCAAAGATATCTAATTCCTCTTTGAGTTTCCCTTATTTTTAAGTGAAACTTCTTATGGGACGGCAGTAGATGTACATTTGCACGTGACGAGAAGAATCCGCTTTCGAAATTGACACACGTTTTTTGTTTATTTGCTGTTAATTACTGTTTACGTTTTATTATTATCTTTGCGCGTTAATATTAAGACAATGCGAGTAAACTTTTTCGATGGCGTTAGTCCGTAATTGTCTCGATTAATCATTGATGTTTAAGGTGATATGAAAAAGTCAATCCTTATATTTCAAAACGTCAAAATATTTATAAAATATTTTTCCAAACCGGATGCACCGAATAATTTGAAACTTTAACGGACGATTATGGAGGTTCTAATGAAGGTCTTGAAACTCACAAAATTTAATTTCTTGAAATGAAATGCTTTGTTTATCCCGAACGAGAACCAAGAAAAAATTGTTAAATCACGTGTTAAAGTTTAAAATTATTGTCGCCCTCTCGCCCTCGGCCTCAGTTTAGAGAAAAGTTTTATAAATATATTGACTTTTTGATATTTCACATTTTCATAACGTCCTAAAGGGAAATAAAAGTAATACAAATAGAAAAGAAAAGTAATTGTGCCCAAAGAAACCAGCACCGAACACGTAACGGATATTCCGCGAATGAATAATTATGAATAATTAATCGTATCCGATAATTTCCTTTGACTTACAAGGATGGTATCCCAGGCCGATCTATCCGATTTGATTTCTTTTATAATATGTTATAATAGACTAAAAACTAAGCGCCGCGTATATTTTTTTATCTGCCATTAAACACTTTAAGGGGATGAAACCTCCATCCAAAGTAAGGCGTGTCAAGGGGCGATTTGGCAGTTTCACCCACAAGAACATGATATCCTTTAACCAATCCACCTGGAAAAGCTTTCTCATAACAAGAAATGAAAAATATAATTTTCTCAATTAAACAAAAAAAATAAGGGGCGAGTCACCCTTCACAGGCCTTACTTTGAATGGTGGTTTCACCCTCTTAAAGTGTTTAATGGCAGATAAAAAAAATACGTGTCGCTTAGTTTTTAGTGTACTATAACATATTATAAAAGAAATGAAATCGGAGATCGACCTGGGATAACTTTGACTTAGAAGTTTCGCTATCAACGTGCGAGGCGATATATTCGAATATTTTTCGTACATTAATTTTTCACCAGCAACTTGCTGAGCGTATAGAAATTTTGCAGGGAAATTTGGTGAGAAAACCTTTGTCGGTAGGCTTGTTCGAGCTGGTCTCTCTTAGAGTTTACCGATTTCCCGAGAAACTCTGTCCCTCTTCTCTTATCCGGTATCCTTCGGATCCTCCTGAGAACAGGAGATACGGTCGGTCTGCCCAATTAGGTTTAAAAGCGTTTCGTCCAGAATCTTCAGGAATCGTCCTTGAAAATCTTTTCGCTCGAGCATATCGCGGAAATCTGGGTTGTGTCCGATTTCGTTCCGAAGGGCTCCATTCATTGTGTCAGTTTCGAAGACCTCTCATTTTCCAGTTTTCCTCCAAAACATTCTCTTGCGGTTTTGGCGAATTTCTTGCGTTAGTTGGAGTCAAAGAAATATCCGTTACGATACTCCGGAAAATTCTTCTGGGCAGAAGACATGAAATCGAACAGTTCCACTATAATCCTTAGTAGCACAAAATACGTGTCCAAATTTTTAACGTTTCTGTACGTTTCTAGCACTGTATAGGTTAATACTTAATACAGAAGCAGGAACCAATATTTCAATTACAATTGTAATACATAAAAAAAGCCTAATTTAACCGTTTATATCCTCGGAATGTGTTAATTCTATTACTTGGAGCATTTGTCGCTGAAACAATACTCCCGGACAAAAGGTTAAGGCGATACTCTCCATTCCTTTATTCTTACATCCATAAATACGTTACGTCCATAACATCTAGATTACGACAATTTCGGTCGGATGTTTGCGCTCCGAAGATTATATCGTGTCACCCGATTGGTCACGAGTTGAGGAGACTAAGGCATAGCAACCCCCCAAAGCTGACCGATAAGTCCGTCCTCGAGGTGATATGAAAGGGTCATTCTATATCCCTAGTAGCACAAAATATTTGCCCTATATTTTCTATATATTTAACGGATATCGTAAATTTTGTAAAGATTTACCAGACATTTGAAATATTTGAAAAACGTTTACTTTAGAATATTATCCCTATAATATTTATATAATATTAGCTCCATGTGTTTTCATATTTTTCTACCAGATATACAAAACATTTCGTTTCACTTTAATACAAGTATTTTTTAAATATTATCTGCCAATACATTATAAACGTTTTAAAAATATTTAAAATCAAAATCACACGTTTTGCTTTCATAATGAAATAGCGTAACGAAACTATTAGAAAAATTCCTCGTGTTTTTTGATACCACATGAAATGCCCGATAATAGTCGTCAAGTAAAAAATGTATTTTTATTACAGGTTCATACATTAAAAAATATAATTTCTACATATGTTTATAAATTATCGAAACTAAATATGTCATTGAGATTTTCAAGAAATATTTCAAATATCTTCGAATGAAATCTACAAGAAATCTTAAAAAATCTGTCGGTAGAGATATTTAGCAAAGATTACAAAGAAATATTTAAAAATTATTGTATGCTACTTGGGGAGGTTGTAATCAAATTATAAATTTGATGTTTTAACAGGGAATTAGCATACATTTACTATAACATTCTGAAGAAATGTATAATTTTATAACATCACGTTATAATTTTATGAAACTGCGGAGAAAAATTATAAACTTGATATTCGAAAGTCATTTGATACACATTGTTTATAATTTATGTAGATTAGTTACTAATTTTATCATCGTTAGTATGAGTTTATTTTTAAAGAAATTTCATCGAGATATCAGAAATATCGGTGGTACTGGCGAAGGAGCATTGTAGCGGCATTTTTGAATCCGAGAAATATTCAACTAATCTTGAAAAAAATCCTTACATTCAATAGGAGACTGCAGGAGCATCATAGACAACGTGACTTCCTAACCCATGAGTCCCGGGTTCGATTCCCGGATAAATGCAAAAAAATTTCCGGCGCTTAAGACAGGACTGTCTACAAAGACGTACTCAGACATGTTCGGGACGTATGTCAAATTTGTATATCTGCAGAAAAAAAAAAACATTTGAAATCAAGTAGCGTTAAACACACATTTCTAACACACGTTATAAATTGATTACACATATGTCCTACATTTATAACATGTGTTTTAAATTGTATTTGAAAATATATCGTAAAATTAGTATACCATGTCTGAATGAAACTTGAAAGAAAAATGTTATAAAATTATAATATCTTTTTATAGCAGGATATGACAGCGCGAAGAGTCATAAATAAATACGTTATCGATAGAAATAATGTTTTCCAAAAGTGGAGCCTAACGATCATCATTCACGTTTCCCTCCGAAAACTGGCGGGAAAGTCCCCGAGGACCGTCCAAATGTAGGCGGGGCACAGTCGAGGAGAAAATCCAAGAAACCTACAGGGAGCATACGAGTCGAAACGATGCGACGTGTTCCTCGAGGGGAGGTCATTATACCCAACCTTGTATTTAAGGACAATCTCTCCGCATTCCTAAGAAAAATCAACCTTTTCAGACCGAGTCATCGCCCCTCGATTACCCACGGTTCAAAATATATCGATATTTCGAAAACTTTCGGATACGAATGTGTACTGAAACCAGAAACCGCGGCACTCGAAATAAAAAGCGAACACTTGTATACAGAATTTCGAATAACTCCGGTTCTAATAGACCGGTTGCGTCGTGTAAAAGTATTTGGAATTTTCAATACTTTCGAATACAAAAGTATACTTAAACCAGAAACTGCGAAACACCAAACGAAAACCGGACGAAAACATCATTTTTACGGGAAGATTTGTACAAAACTATTCCAAATTTTGGACAAAATAGTGAGATGATGAGAAAATCGGTACAAATACTAATCAATGGACTACAACGTGCTTTTTTCAAAATACATGCAGTTGTGTACGTGTACGTGACCGAAAATCAGTACACAAAGGTATCCGAATTTTCGTATACATGTCATACGACAGTTGTGTACGTATCTTATAACCGTCGAACATGATTGCCTGTGAATTCTCATGCATATGATCGATAATTAATATACAAGACATTTCGAAATTTACAATCGAGTACCCATGCCCTCTGAAACTTGTGTACTGGCGTATTAAAATCCCACCCGGTCGTAATAAAACATTTTAATTACTTAAAAACGAGCCGGAAAAATTGTTTTGGAGAAACGTCTTTGCTATTTTATTTAAATTATGTTCCGCGGTGATGGGGCAACGCAAATGATCCGAAGGGGAAAAACGGTATCTTTTCGGCTGCTGTTACAAATTAGTTTGCTATTTTATTAGACTTGCCGATAAATTCTGTGACACCCTATATTTTCATTTCTAAAGTTTGACGAAAATCTTCAGAGAGGCATGGGCACAAATCATAGACAAAGATTTCCAAATAGAAAATTGTCATTGATATAAAATGTCATTCAATAAATAAAAATAAATGTTAAGCATCCTCCCTTGCGTTAAGGGTCGCCAGAATCGATTTTTTATTGATCGATCAAAAAGTGCTTTATGAAGAAGAAAAAGAAAACTAAAGTCTTACTTGTAGGGCCCTGAAATAGCTGAGGAGCTGTAAATGCTATAAAGGCAATTAATAAATTACGTGTCATGTTCAAAAAGATACACAAAAGTTTAAATGCATTTCTCCCGAAACGGTATTTTTCAAAATGGTAATTGCAATATCTCGCAAACGATCCGATTCACTTATATTATTTAGTGGATGCCTAATTCTTGTATTCACGTAGACAAAGAATCCGTTTGTTTTTCCCTCCCAGATCTCTGCGGCCTCTAATTTTACGGTTAACCTCAGGAAAAAATTTAGTTTGAAACCCTTCAGCAAATTATATGAACCTCTGAGGCGATTAATTATTTCTACATGAAAAAAGAACGGTACGATCTGAAAATGTAGTTAAATATATCCAAAAAGTTTGAAGGTAACGAGACGTAAATGTTGATTTTATTTAATCCCAAAGATGATCTCATACGTTGGCCGTCAACGCCATAGAGGTTCCCCTAACGTCGCGAGGCCGTAGCCAACCCCATTGCGAGCTCTTCTTCTAAAGGAAGCTCCATGATTGGATCAACATTTGATACACCTGGAAAGATTTTGACTGCCGGCACGAAGATTCCTCCTCCAGGAGCAAAACCTGATCGGCAATGCTGTCCTTTGCTAACGTCTTTTCTTCCGCGGGCCAACGCGTCCCGAATTCCCACAGCTGGAGGCGGACATTTAAAAACCGCACCCAGCACAAATGAACATTTAGCTCGGTGATTATTGTTTCTCGAAGAATCCAGAAGCTCGAGGCCCACGAGGATCCGAAAGAGGCTCTCGGTTTCAGGTTATTCGAGTTTCCTTCGGTTCTCCGGCGTACTCTGTCCCGAGCCATATCAGGGTTCTTATTTCTTACCTACCGCCACGTATAAAGGTGCCTATATCGCCGGGTTGTCTTCTTTCTTTCGGAGCCGCCGTGGACCAGGGTGGGCCAGCGTCAGCCAGTGTGGGTCAGCGTGGCCCAGCGTGGGCCACTGTGGGCCAGGGTGGGCCAGGGTGGGCCAGGGTGAGAGCGGCCCGGCGTGAGATGAAGGTTTTGTGGGGGTTTTCTTGGGATTCCGGGCTCGCCGAGAGAGCCACGGTATACTTCTCGACGAGAGAAGAAGGGAGTAGGTAATGCCCCGAAGGGGAAGAATAGCAAAGAGAGAAACCGGCGCGCTTGTGGCCCCAGAGAGGGACGGAGAACATCCGTCTCGGTGGGGTCTTTTAAATCGCCGACCAAAGCCATTTAAAAATGGCCGCGCTAGTTTACCCGGCTGTGCCCCAGCCGTTCGTTCTTTCCTCAGCTGAGACGTTTCAGGACCGTCTCCACCCGAGGTTCGAAAGGGTCCCTAGTAGCACGGAATCATTTAGAAATGTTTCTTTGTAATCTTTGCCAAATATCTCGAGCGACAGATTTTTTCAGATTTCCTGTAGATTTCAATCGAAGATATTTGAAATATTTCTTGAATATCTCAATGAGATATTTAGTTTCAATAACTTATAAACATATAGAGAAATTATACTTTTTAACTTATTAACATAATTAAAATACATTTTTTACTTCACGACTATTATCGGACACTTCATTTGGCATAAAAAAACACGAGAAATGTTTCCAATATTTTCGTTCCGCTATTTCATTATGGGAGCAAAATGGGTGATTTTGATTTTAAATATTTTTATAACGTTTATCATGTATTCGGCAGATAATATTTAAAAAATACTTGTATTAAAATGAAACGAAATGTTTTGTATATCTTGTAGAAATATATTATGAAAACACGTGGAGCTAATATTATATAAATATTATACAGGTAATATTCTGAAGTAAACGTTTTGCAAATATTTCAAATGTCTGCTAAATATTTACAAAATGTATGATATTCGTTAAATATGTAGAAAATATAGGAGAAATATTTTGTGCTACTAGGGGTGTCTTCTTGAAAATTCGTTTTTATTGCGTTTTCGGCCGTTATGGTGACGCGAAGCATCCGTGGAGTCTCGCTTGTGGAATCTTTCTCCGAACCGGGTGTACCGAATCGTCTGAAATTTTTCCTCACAAATATGGAGGCCATAAGAATCATCCTGACACCTGTGAAATTTCAATTTTTTGTTTTACATTTCTTCGTCATCAATTTCTTAACTTTAAACGGAAATGGAATTATTTTGGCCCCATGTCCCTGTATCGATCGATCTACCCTTTGCCCCCGCAATCAGGCACTTTATCATATTCTCACCATATAGTTGCTATCGATAATAATCCGAAAGAAATGAAATACAAATCTTTTTTATACGAGGCATTTGTATTTTTTTGTAAACATATATTTATAATATAATGACGTTGCGACAAAATGACCCAATTTCCGTTTGAGGGTTAACTTTTTATGAAAATGAAATCCGGACTTCGTTTTACCGATTGTAAAGAATATTTAAGTATCAAAAAAGACAAACAATAACATAATATAGGGTTATTTATGTGTTATGTGATTAAACTGCCCTATCCCTATGCAATATATATTTTTTATGGCGGAATGATTTGTTCAACAAAACAGTTTTAGATGACAGGATCTCAATTTAAGCTGCTGAATGTATATGGTATGTGCAATGTAATAAGTATGGAAAAACCTAACTGCAATTTTCGAAAATTTCATTTAGACATCATACATTAATTTCATTGGGTGTGTGTGTGTGAAACCACATTGAAAGTATCATACACTAATGATCGATCAAATTATACAACTGTCAACTAAAATATTTTTCCTTGCTTTTAAATATCGTAAAAATATGGCAACCACTTTAGTTCAAACGCTAAGATTAATTACAAAGATTCGTTAATAAGTTCATTTTAATTTTCTTGAACCAATAGCAATTACTTAATTTAAAATTTTAAAAACATCCGAATGAATCTCAAGAAAATGTAATTAATTTCGATTGGGGGATAGTATCCGTGTTGATGTTATTCTTCATATCTCCTTCCTTCGTAACGACGGGCTAGGAAACAAAGTTTCAGTGGCAAAGAAAGAATTTATTAATGACATGTCGATAAATTAGAGCGATAGAGCGTTTTCCAGTGATTTTTGAAGATATAAATGTGCCAATAATTATAAAAGTGACCAGAATTGTTTGTACTAAACCAACTTCACGTTATTGTAATTTAAATGGATATAACTAAAAATGTGGGATAAATTCATTGCGTTCTTTTTCTTATTTATCACTTAGTCCGCTTTCATGATTACGGGAACAAATGTACGTTACTCTGAAAAAGAGAAAAGGTTCGACCTTACCACGGGCGCCTTGAACGTTTGGCCCTGACCTGGCCTATCAGCTGAGCGCTTTTGGAGGGAAAACTCCAAGCGATTGTCTTGAGCGGGAAACTGGGATTCGTCTATCCTTTCTGCTTAATTACAATCACATCCAATAAACACAAAATAGGGGAATGCACTTTTTTTTTTTTCACGCAAACGTAGTAGAAATGTAAGTGTAAAAAATAACGTTTATCAAGTACGGTTTTCTTTTGTCTACATTAAACATATATTTATAAGAAACATTCATTTTGCGTGTTGTTTTTTTTCCGATACATTTGTTCCTAGTCGACAAGAAACATGTATTTTAATGTAATATTTTTGTGCCAATTGAAAGATAATAAATGATTATAAGCGATTTTTTTACATTCGAACTCTAACGTTTATAAAACCTTTGTGAATTTACTTTTTTGCGCGTATTCTCTAAACGTGCTAATTACGTACTGACTTGTAAATGTTTAAACTACGTTCATATTACTCAGATCTAACGGTAATTTAATAAACGTTAAATAGATGCAACATCAACGTTGAATATGACGTAAAAGGACGGAACATTAGAACGTACAAAACACGTTACACTACTTGTAAACGTGTATTCCACTACATCGTGTGCATTGAAAGATAATTTTGTACCCTTTTTTCTTTCAAAAACTGTTAAAAATATTCATGAAACACATACACTTTTAGCCTGTAAGGGCGTAATGGAATAAAATTATAAATTCGATATCGTAAAGGCGAATAGATATACATTCATTATACATTTCCGGAGAAATGTGTAATTTTATAATATCGTCATGGTATATTTTTGTGAAATAGTTGTAAAAAATGAATGCACCTATGTAATAAATGTTTAATTAATTCTGAAAATATGTTATAACATTAACATATCTTGTCTTAATAAAACACTAAAGAAATGAAATTGGAATTTTTTTTTTCCAACAATGTAATGACGGGCTAGTGAACGAATTTTCAATTACGGCATAGAACTATCTTCTTGCAATCACGTCAATAAATAAGAGCGATAAATCGTAGTCGTTTTCCAATGATTTCCGAAGACATAGGTGTTCGTTATTTAAAAAAAGAAGAGATTCAAGTCGGGCATTTTGAACGATTGGTCCTGACATAGGTTAAAGTCTGTCAGCTGATCACGTTTGGCAGGAAAACTGGGAGGTGGACTTGGACGGGAAACTGTAATTTGACTGACGTTTTTGCATAATTACTTAGAAGAGAGGTTCATTTTAGGTTATACCGTGCATAAATGAAAAGTGTAAGATAATTATACGGTTTAGTAGCTTCAAACAGGGACAAATAATTGAGGCTTTCGGTTGACAGTCATGACGAATCCTGCTTCGTTCTGCGAAATTGGCTTTCTCAGTTACTTCGTTAATACTCTATTTACTCTTCATGTTTTAGAATAGCAGCTAATATTTGATACGCAATAAAAAATATTCAGAACGTATCTTGTTAAAAGTGTATATTATTTCATAACATATGTTTTAAATATAGTGCATGACTATACTAATTTTCCAACACAATTTCGTAAAATTATAACATAGTATTGTAAAACCTTAAATTTATTTATAAACTTATGATAAAAATGTGTACTAATTCACTTTCAAAACACCACGTTTATAATTTTGCTGCAACATTATATACTGAATTGTATGAGTGTTATGAATGTTTTTAACAACGTAGGATAAACTACGTTCCTTGTAAAAAGAACTGCATCTTTAACCAAAGGCGAATCACTGTTTCTTTATATTATCCTAAACAACAGTTTATCGGAATATGAAGTTCCAAATTTCGATACTTGTTTCATACAATCAATTATAATAGCGGTAAAATCACTTTCATTGACCAAGTTTTAATTGATTCTTTTATAACATGACCAGCAGGATGCAGACACGTCTTTCGCTTTAAAATTTGACTAAATGCCCCGTGACTTATGGACGAAAGTGTAGGTACATTTACATGCCCCATGTGACGACTTCATGGGAAGATTTGACATTGTGCCCGCAGGAAAGAATTGGTTACTTGACTAAAATTCTTCGATTGGCTGAAATTCAGTTCACTCTGCCACACTGTTTCTGGAAATTAACCAAGTATGGCCAATCAAACGATTGCAGTCAATTAACCAATTTTTTCCTGCGTATACGATGTCAAATCTCATGAGGTCGTCACAAGGGGCATATACATGCACCTACACTTCCGACCAAACTCGTTTATTTCAATTAACCAACATGTATTGGTTCGATCATTTCGTTAATATTAAAAAATACGTTAGCGAATAAACTAAATATTTTGAATAGATATACCAAGTTACGTAAACATTTGGCCAAATATTTTTCTGCGTGGCCATGTGCTCCATGTGACGACCTCATGGGAAGATTTGAAATCATAGGGAGGTATAAATTCCAGTCCGAGGGCAGTAACGGCCAAGCACGGTTTCTCAGGACCTCGATAAGGTCCTTTTCGAGTTTCTCTCGAGCGATTTCGTGATCCTTAAGAGATCCCAGGGTCCCACCTCGGGATTTCGTGTGGACGTGTATGCGCTAGGAATCCTGGACCACACGCGGAGAGTACGTTTCTTCGGCACGCACACCAACACCCTTCCTACACATGTGCATCGTTTCCGTGTGTACACACCCATCACCCTTACCCTGGGCTCGAAAGATATAAGTTACCTACTTGGGCCCTTCTCAGTGGTGCTCAATTCGTTCGAAGGTATCCAGTTTTCCCGCCAAAACGGTGTGGGCTGAATCGGCCCTTGGTTGACCCCTTTGCAGCGCCCAAAAAGCGCCTCCTCCAAAATTCAAATTGAAACTCTTGCATTTTGATTCTCCATATCGACAAATATTTTAGAGGATTAATAACGTCTTGCATCTGAATCTCTATCACTAGGTGATATGTTGTGGCTCCAAATGTGATGTGAAACTATTATCCCCAAGTCTGAAAAAATATAGACAAATACCCCAACAGTTTAAAAGACACGATTGTGCTAAAACAACGTAGTTGATAAGGAGTAATCGGTACGTTGATATTGAATCAACGTCGATCGATTATTAATTTCTGATTTAGGGTTAAATATTTACGGCCTGTACATTGTGTATGAATCGTTCTCATCATATAGTACTTGAAATATTCGTTTATACTGTTGATAGTATCGATACTTCGGTACTTTGTTACCGTATCGGTTATAACTGTAATGTTATGTATCACTCTAAAAGGTATCGATATCGATTATTGATGCCAAGTATCTCATTTTTTATATATTTTCGATACCTCGGAATAAATACCAGAGAATTGAATGATTGCAATATTATCAATAAGTATCGTATCACTCCCATCACTACGCATTGGACCTTCCGTTCCCAAATTTTCAGTAACCAGAATGGCTTTAACTGTGCAGGTCGACTCACTTGGTACATCCGTTTACCCCTTAAACTGCAATACGAAGTCTACGCGTATATGGTCTAAGGTTTGATTTTTGTACGTACACGATGCACCCTAGTTCGTGCAGTCAGCTCACGTGGTACACTGGGAGACATCAATGCTCTCCCATCCTGCACAGGCGATGTCGTATCTGCAGGGGAGACATTCATGTCCGCCATTGTACATTCGTTTACCCCTTGTGGAAGAATGTTGAGACTTTAAATTGCAGTACTGCGGTTCAAAGTCTACACATATATGGTCTAAGATTTGATGTTTACACTTAAACAATCCACCCTACATCGTGCGGTCGGCTCACGTGGTACATTCGAGTTTACCGCTTTCACTGCAATGCGAGGTCTCGATATCTATGGTCTACGAACTCCACCCACTTATTACGTACCTTTGGAATAAATTTCGTTGTATACCGTATTATTTCAGGCTTATGTACCTGTAAAATGTGTTCGATAGGTTGGACCGATTTTACCGTGCCTCCCTAGTTCCTATATGGAGGCCCAAGATTACCAAGAAATGTTTTGATATAGGAACTGGGACAACGATGTGTGACAAATATATATTTTATTTTTGTTTGATACACATATAATACTTAGTTACTTATTAAAAGACTACAAGTAGAGGGCTATAAATAACGGAGGGACTTCTAAATGTCTTTGTCGAGTGACCTGCAGTACCTTGGTATATAGGCATTCTTTTACGGAGCGGTCAGTTACCGGATGTCATTTATAAGTTCCAGTAATTCATTGACGCTCTAGAAATAAGAAGATTAAAGCCTGTACAGCTTAACAGAGGTTAGTAATAAATTTAGTTTCTGCGCCTGGATCCTCGCTATTGTTTGTTCCGAGGTGGCCGAGGACATTGTCGGGGGGAGCATCGGGTATAATAAAACAATATTGGTTTAGGGTACGCAGAAGAGGACGTTCGGCAAGGGTTGTACTATGGTACCATGGTAAAAGTATTAATTGGAACCTAAGTTATCATCTCACTAGTCGTGTCGCGTTTCGCGGAACGTTTCAAGCTTCCTTTCCGAAAACGACTACCCAATCACCCCCAAGTAGTGAAATGTACGTTTACAAGTAATGTAGAAGATCGTTAATTGTATAAAGCAGTGGCTAGAAATAAACAAAATATTTCGGTTAAATGTGCCAGATTACTTTAACATTTGGAGGGACCTTCCACAATATTTGATGTAATCGACCAAAGGTTAATAAGTAAAGAATTTGTTCGTATCAAACAAATATTTCATTGTTCACTGACAATATTCTATGGTTTACTCGACAACAATTTTATTGATTCAACCAAATATTTCTCTTGACGGAAAGAATTCGTGAAAGTACTGAAAGTGTAAGAAAAGGCGTTGAATACTTATAAGGGGATTAACCCTAATTTCAGGGGCATAAATTCAATAATTCAGAAAGCTTGAAAAGGGTACTAATATCCGCATTAGGCATACTTTGTGTCCCGGGCCTTTGTACATCGCCGACTAACCGTTCGGCCCTATTTTCACAAAAGGACTATAAAAAATGGACATCAATGTACGTAATCTCGAAATCGTGACTCCGATTGGCTCTGCAGATTTAATATTTTCTTAAATTGTAAGATCTGATTCTAGATCAAAAGTAAGGCAATTTATTATGGCAACAAATTTTAATAATCCGATTTGAAAATGCTTCCTATATCCACTTGCCGTTACTTATTTTCCTATATACTGGTTGTCCCCAATGTAAATGTAAAAACTTTGGGAACGTATGAGAATGTGATATATTATTGATTATCCAGAAAGTTATTGCCGTTTTTGCTGTTTGAGATTCGACGCTTTCTTTTCCAAATAACGTTGTATTTCCTTTATGTTCGTGTTATGTACCATTTTACAAAATAGACTTTGCTCCACATTTGGATAACAACAATTGTACTTTAATTATTAATTTTTTTTTATTTAGACTATTTAATCCAGGATGGAAAAGAAGTAAATTCGAGCGATTTTCTTGTACGAGTTCAAAATGGTTTATAAACTGGTATATTCCCACACGAAACAAAATCTCTAATATACGTACATAGAATGTTTTCATATCTATGGGATGTTTCAGTATATCAGAAGTTAAAAGTATATTTTTTAAATACGTTACTAGAACATCAACGTTTGCACCAATTAAATACGTTTAGTAAACGTACAATATATCTCTATTTAACAGGCACTTATATCTAAAGTATCACACATCCAAAAGATATCTAATATATGTATGTAGTGTATATATTAAGGGATGGAAAAATTTACCTTCCACAGACCTATAATATACATACGTTTTGTGTACGCAAATAGACATAATTTCACCCTCCATGTTTGGTATACGTATTATTTACGTTACTAGAACATTCACATTTTCACCAATTAAATACAGTTGGTAAGCATATAACATATCTTTATTTAATAGGCAATCGTATTTGAAGTATTACCCGTGGAAAAGACATCCAATATATGCATGTTGAGTGTATATTAAGGAAAGAAAAATTTACTAGCCACAAACGTAAAATATACGTACATTTTATGTGTGTAAACATACATCGTTTTACCGACATGTTTCATATACGTATTTTACATGTTACTGGAACGTATTGTGATTTCAAAAATCCCGTGGTGGAGACGAGAGCCTTGAACATCAAGAACGTTCTGAATGACCCGCACATGTTCACCCAATGCTAAGAAATATAAAAAATAATATTTAAAACACAATTATCATCATCAAAATGTACAACGAAATCTGTACTTTAAAATGGTATGTAATATGGACATAAAGGAAAAACAACCTAAATTTAAAACAAACGTCAAAATTGAAACAGCATAAATGTTATATAATTACAATATTTCTTTTTCACAATGTAACTGCAACGCGTATTGTTACTTCTAGGTGCAATGCAGTGGATCGGGGAGAGATATTACTATTGTACCACTCTCGAGAGCTCAGTAAATTAGTAATTACGTTCATACGTAAATCACTGAATACATTAACCAATAAGTCAATAAAAAAAATAGCTAAATGTATTTTCGCTATCTTGTACAGTCAAGAGACTCGCTACCAAAATAGTAGAGCGGTAACGAGCACCATTAAAAGAAGTATTATAATTTAAAACATGTTACAAGTGTCTTACACAATTTCACCAAGTTATAGAATTTAATATTATAAAATTTGAAACTTAAACTATGATAAATGCTATCTTATGAATGCGGTACAACTTTATGCTCTGAAAATGTATGAATTTTATGAATATAAGGGGTGAAATTCTAATTAAATTTGCCCATAGCGATAAATAATTTCCAGGAATTTGAGTGAAATAAATTTAAATGGTTTTGGCACATGCTATTGGGGAAAGTGGTCTCCGAAATTTCACGCAGGACGAGTGGAATGCTCGAAGACCGGCAAGAGACGTGACTGTAGGAAAAGTGTTTGTAGAAAAAGAGCTTAGTGGTGCAAGTGTAAGTCCGAAAGTATAACTTTGTCGGCTGCTCGGTGTGGTCTTCGAGATTGAGTCCCGGGGTGGTGGCACAAAAGGACCTCGCAAGGTTCCCTCGGAATTTTGGAAATTCGAGTCTTGGCTCAGCTGATGCACCACGCGGTTCCTGCCGGTCTCTCACGGAGTCTTTCCCAAAGAAAAGAATGGAAGAAAGAGGGTCCGGGCATTTAAAAATGTCGGATGGCGCCGGTCTCCTTAAGGGGAAACGTGCACCGAACACCGAATTCCTGGCAGTCGCTCATCGTGCTTCCTCGAAAATCATCATTATGTACCGACGATTCCAAACTCTCACGAAATAAGTCGACCGTTAATGCATTGCGTGAACGTGTTATTGCATCAAACATGAGATGAGAGCATAAAAGTACATTAACAAGTATTATGTCGGGATCAAACAAAGTACATATGGACATGGTAATGTAACATGATAGTCTAGGGTTTTCTAATAGGAACGATAGAACTTTGAATTAAGGGGGTTTGAAAGTGGCATCCGTTAGGCCGATCGTTCATGAAACTTTTCGCTGAACTGGGTGTACCGAATCGTTTCAGATTTTATAACATGAATATGGAGTCTATAAAGAAGGTCCTGACACTCGTGAAATTTCATTATTTATAAAAACTTTATTAAATACCTATAAGCAAATTGCTTAAAAATTGAAATTTCATGAGTTTCAGGACCTTCCTTATAGTCTTCATATTCACGTTGTAAAGTTTAAAAGGACTCGATAAATCCAATTCGGAAAAAAGTTTCATAAACGAAACCTCTTCGACGCCACATTCACATCGCCTTAAGATATAATAAAAACTATAAAAGGTAATCTGGTGCGCATATTTCATTTTGAAATATATTCGATGACCCTGCACGTAAAGTACAATATCATTTAAATAGCCACCATAGTTGCATTTGGTGGAGTAAATTCACGGAAAAAAAAAATCTGTTAAACTACGGAGAAACTTACGGAGTAACATGTACCGATTTTATTTGCTAGAATAGGAACAGCAGATTATTTATGTTAGCGTTACGGTCAAGTTTCTGTTACTCGACTCCGTGAAAATTACAGATAACTATCTGTAGAGATTACAAGAAAATATTTGTAAGCGTTACGGATAAACATCCGGAAGTATTACGGATGAATAGCTGTAAAGAATACAACTTGATACTTGTAAAAACAACGGAACAATATCTGTAGGGTAACAGGAAATTTTTGTAAAGGTTGCAGATAACACTCTGTAATAGTTACAGGTATACGTTTGTAAGGTGTCAGGATATTAAAATGTTAATACTAGGACCTCCCAAAAATCCTAAATAGTTCTTTTAATGGGATATTCTCCCACATGTCAGAACGGAAATCTAAAACTCCTTTACAAGTAAGACTGAATCATATTCAATCTTTTCGATGGTTATATAAAGGAGTTCTTGATTTCCGTTTTGTCATCCTGGATACCCATAGAATATAAGTATACCATTAAAACAATTATCAGGAATTTTGAAAAACTCCAATATAAACACTAATGTTACAGTTTAAAGGTTGCATAACGTATGACTTTAAATTTCTGTATTTATGAAACAGTCAACTTTTTTTAAAATTTAGTAAACGTTTATAATGTATTCGGCAGATGATATTTAAAAAAAAAATACTTGCATTAAAATGAAACGAAATGTTTTGTATATCTGGTAGAAAAATATTACGAAAACACATGAAGGTAATATTACATAAATATTATAGAGATAATATTCTAAAGTACACGTTTTGCAAATATTTCAAATGTCTGGTAAATATTTACAAAATGTACGATATTCGTTAAATATATAGAAAATATAGGAGAAATATTTTGTGCTACTAGGGTACTTGATTATGTTGACCACAAATGGAACGAAGTGCGATAAAACCTTGTTCGAATTGAACAAGATTTTAACCAGTTAACTGTGTCGACCTATTGGAATCGTGTGTTTTCATGAGGAGTATACTCGTCAAACACAGCTAACTGGTTAGTAATACATTTGAACAATTTCAACAAGTCAGGCGACTATCAGTCTATTTATGATAATTTGCGAAACACTACTGAATAAAAATATCCCACATGATCCTGGCACTTCAACAACAAATATAGCGGCGGTGAAAATTTAGATTTCTGTCGTTCGTATTGGAAAACCATGTATTTATAGAACAATTTTCCGAATTTTTACTATAGTTGCGTTGAACCGTTATTGTTTGAATTGTTTTTTGCAAGAAGAGATGTATGGTAGAGTACACTGGGAGGCATTACAATTATAACCCTTTGCACTCGACAGGTGACTCTCGGTCACCATTTCGTTTGATGCGGAAACTCGATTGGCAACAAGGTATATATATTTGTTTGTACAATTTGGCGAAGGGTGGAATGATACCCCTTACCATTTAACTGGGACGATCCTAACAAATAAGGATTTGCCACGTATAAAAAAAAAATTTCACTACAGACTCGTGATCGAGCTTCTATTTCGACCTCTAGTTTCGACGAAATTCAATCGAATGGAAAGCTATACGTCACTCTAACGGAAGTTAAGAAGGATTGCAAAATTTGCTCTCAACGAAGTAAGCACGGCGAAAGACATCAAACAACACATTATTGCAATAATTTCATCCCCAACAAGCCGAGCATGCATCTTGCCGATTGTTTTATAAAATACCATACAAAGCAACAATACAGTTCTTAATATTTAACACATTTTCTTCTTTCACATGTAGGGATACATAAAATATTAAAATATAATAGTTTTATACATTAATTTGTATGTGAAATAATTTTAAGTTAGCTGTATGAAATTCATCAAGTATGCAGAAAATCGTCTCGAGTTGCAAAGCCTCGAATGCAAGGGGATAATATCTAGTCATAGTGGAACTAAGTACACGAAATTTTGTAAAGAAATTTTATTACGTTAGTATAAGGAATAATTAAAAGTTGTATTTTCAAGGATTCTTAACACGTTCGGTGCCGAAACAAATGACGAGTACGCTGTCGTAAATAGACCGTGGGGCGTATACGTCCCACGCGACACGAAACGTGTTAACAAAGGGAAATATACTAACGTGTCTAATGAGGTTTCACCCATTTACAAAAATGGGACGCCATCTCTCTTCCATACGAACCGTTTTAGAAATCTTCAATCTCAAATCGATGAATCTTTGACATTATGCGATTTATATAGAGTAGGTATAGGAACTCGGTAATGTTTCTTTCATTCTTGTGGGAAATCAACAGGCTTGGGAATTTTTCAAGGAATCACCGAAGGTCGACGTTTCCAAGAAGGTTCAGGCCTGGGTAAAGGTTGACTATACTTGGCCCAGTTCAAAGAATGGTCATCTGCGACATTGAAGTAGAAATCATCTTGCAAAAATAAACAAAGAAACGAGAAGAGATTAGAATTGCCTACTTCCGGTTTTTACCGAAACAGTGAAGAGACTGCGACTGAAAATGACTAAACGACCCTGTAGAAGTATTCATCCACTTTGTGCACTTCCCTAGTAGCATAGAATAATTTCTAAATATTTCTTTGTAATCTTTGCTAAATATCTGTAGCGACCGACTTTTCAAGATTTCTTGTAGATTTCATTCAAAGATATCCGAAATATTTGTTGACAATNTAAAGATAATATTCTGAAATAAACGTTTTGCAAATATTTCAAATGTCTGCTAAATATTTACAAAATGTACAATACTCGTTAAATATGTAGAAAATATATAGGACAAATGTTTTGTGCTACTAGGGAAAGTACCTTATCATGCCGTAATTCTGGAAAAATGTTTGTAATTACTAGGTTTTAGAATTGTATTTATGCAAACGAATTCTGTAAACATATGTTTATTTCTCCCTGAAGCGACTGCAGCAGCCACCGTTTCGTTGCGCGAGATTTTCAATACCGAATATCTAATAATCTCATGGTCAAGTAAACGTGCAAGAAATTTGTGACTACGGTGTAAACGCCAAAGCAAGTTATTCTAGCAAGTCATCGTACAAGTACTTGCTAGAATGACTTGCGGGAAGAAATTCGCTGCAAATCTATTGGGAGAGTCCCCGCAAATGCAAGTTGCTTTAGCAAAAAGTATCGCAAGTTACGTGCACGTGGATCAGTATACCATGTCCGAATAAAAAAGCCAACAAAGTGTTATAAAATTTCATTATTGATTTCTAACAATGTTTTTAGGATTGCTGCAGTAAATATTCTTGGATTTTTGGTATTATTGATTTCAACCAGTTACCACGTGCTTTGCCTATCCAATTCCAAACAAAAATTGACATATAAAATAGGCGCCTCCACTTTAAATAATTGGTTCGGATGAATTTGTATCACTGTCAATGGAGAAAATCAGCTAATTTATTCTTTATGAAAATTAGGAATTCTAGTAAGTGTCCCAGAATATACGAGCGGTCCTGTACACGTTACTAATTTGGTATCTACCGATTGGAACACCGTGACAACTATCGTAATCGTCTCGATCATATTTTTTTTTCATGCAGGATTTCCTTAAAGTACGACTAACCCAACCAATAACGGATTTTCTTAAGGAATAATTTACTTAATTACTTTCCGACTTTACGACGCCTTCCTCATTAAATGTTCCACGTACAGGTTGGCCGAACAATTGTATGGCCTGACACGTTATAAACTGGCACATTCGCCTTGTACTAAATTTAGTTAAATAGCGTTGGCCGCACCATTCATAAAGCCTTATTGCTAACAATTTAAAATGAGGTTACTTGGCTTCAACTGCCCGTAATATAGTTCGCGTACCTACGCGTTACCTGCCTTTTGAATAGGGCCCGGGGCTTTCTATAGAAAATAATCCGGATTTGTCGCAGGTAATCCTTCGTATCGTGCGTGTGACCGAAAGTGAACTCGGCTTAAGGAGGTACGAAATAGATGGATTAACCAGGTATAGATTAGTAGGAGGCACTGTTCTGCCTTTTGTGCCCGTTGGAAATACCGCTGTACACCAGGTAGACCGTAACGCGTAATAAATCTTCTAAGGACACCTCATTTGTCAGAGAATTCATGTTCCATTTATATTTAACTGCTCGCAAATTATTATTTATGACGAGCAGCTTTTCCAAATTTTCTAGGTAAATTGCCAAAATGGTTTCTTTCTTACAGGTATAATTCCCAAGTTAAAATAGACAGGACATATATAATTACTTAGAAAAGATCAGGTACAATTGTAGTCATTATTTTTAGTAGAGAATTTATTGTAACACTAGCCAAAAACATTTAAACGAGGACGGTATCGTCCTACAGCTATACCTTTAGCAATACGATTTTTAGTCACCCGATTGCGATTATCTTCGGGACAAGTTACAAAAAAAAATTACTCAAATCGGAGTTGACACTCGTTGACAGAATTGATCCGTATAGTCGTAATAGATATCGCGTAAAAGTGCAAAATAATGAAAATAATACAGATTCTTTGGCGTACAACAAATAAACTTGTATACCACCGATACTTCACAATCAAAGCAATATGGAGAAATATGAAAAAGGAAACGCTAACTGTAATTTATTTATTCCGAGTCTTCGAAATGATAGGTCTCATAAATAACATAACTGCCCGTAATGAACTGCTTACCTTTGGGGGATTGTATGAGGAAACATCACCCACACGTGAACATTGTTGCTAACTTATTACATAATATTTCACTTACTTATAACCAACGTTACAATTGTACCCGATCTTTCCTCCTTAATGTCTCAATTTAATCCTATCGCTGTTAAGTACTTTCGACAGATGGGCGAAATCTATAAATGTGTATGTAGAATAATATTTTTGTTGGATCGACCGTAGAATATGATTACATGAGCAATCGATTGTTTGGTTGACGTAACCAAATTATTTGGTTAATAACTTTTAGTTGATTACATTAAACAGGGTGGTAGAACTTACCAAATATTAAAGTAATTTCGTACACTTAACCAAAACATTTGATTTATTAATTGAATATCCACCAAAATTAACAAAATTATTTAATCGAAACACTAGTTCATTGAAGCAAACGAACTTATATACAGCTCGCTTAACCGAAATATTTTCTGAAAATAAGTCAAATGCAAACTATTTTGTTCAATGAATCAATTATTTCAGCGCGGGTGTACCAAATTTTTAACGTTTATGTACGGTTCTAGCACTGTATAGGTTAATACTTTAAACAGAAGCAGGAACCAATATTTCATTACAATTGTAACACATAAAAAAATACCTAATTTAACCGTTTATATTCTCGGAATGTGTTAATTCTATTACTTGGAGCATTTGTCGCTGAAACAATGCTCCCGAACAAAAGGTTAAGGCGATACTCTCCATCCCTTTATTCGTACATCCATAAATACGTTACGTCCACAACATTTAGATTACGACAATTTTGGTCGGATGTTTGCGCTCCGAAGATTATACCGTGTCACCCGATTGGTCACGAGTTGAGGAGACTAAGGTATAGCAACCCCCAAAAGCTGACCGATAAGTCCGTCCTCGAGGTGATATGAAAGGGTCATTCTATATCCCTAGTAGCACAAAATATTTGCCCTATATTTTCTATATATTTGACGGATATCGTACATTTTGTAAATATTTAGCAGACATTTGAAATATTTGCAAAACGTTTACTTTAGAATATTATCCCTATAATATTTATATAATATTAGCGCCATGTGTTTTCATAATATTTTTCTACCAGATATACAAAACATTTTGTTTCATTTTAATACAAGTATTTTTTTTTAAATATCATCTGCCGAATACACTATAAACGTTTTAAAAATAATTAAAATCAAAATCACACGTTTTGCTCCCATAATGAAATAGCGGAACGAAAGTATTAGAAACATTCCTTGTGTTTTTTGACACCATATGAAGTACCCGATAATAGTCGTGAAGTACAAAATGTATTTTTATTACAGGTTCATAAATTAAAAAATATAAATTCTATATATGTTTATAAATTATCGAAACTAAATATGTCATTGCGATTTTCAACAAATATTTCAGATATCTTCGAATGAAATCTACAAGAAGTCTTAAAAAATTTGTCACGAGATATTTAGCAAAGATTACAAAGAAATATTTAGAAATCATTCTATGCTACTAGGGATATATATAATGACCATTTGATATATAATAATATTTATAAAGCTTTTCTCCAAATTGGATGCACAGAATTATCTGCAACTGCGACACGTGATTATGGAGACCCTAAGAAAGACCGCGATGCTCGTGAAATTACATTTTTCGAAAACAATGTCTCTTTTTTGGTTCTTGTCCGAGATAAATACTCATTTTCTTGCGAAAAATTCAATTTCACGCGTATGGCGTTCTTCCTTAGGGCCTCCATATTCTCATGATGAAGTTTCAAATGATTCTTAGCACCCAGTTTGAAGAAAAGTTTTATCAATACTTTGACTTTTTGGAATATATATCCCCTTAAGGCGACATAAAAGTGGCATCCGAAGAATCAATCAATCGTTCATGAAACTTTTCTTGAAACTGGGTGTACCGAATCTTTCAAATTTTACAACCAACATGGGGGCTACAAGGAAGGTCCTGCCCCTCGTAAAATTTCATTTTTATAAGAAATTTTAGAAACATCTATGAAGAACTTTGTAAGAAATTGAAATCTCATGAGTTTCCGGACCTTCCTTGTACCCTCCATATTTCCATTGTAAAGTTTGAATCGATTAAGAACACCCACTTTGGAGATAAGTTTCATGAGCTCTTTGATGCCACCTTCGCATCACCTTAAAGAGACCTGCGCGCGGCACCATTGTAAATCGAAGCAAGCTTAGTTTCCCGCGAAGGCGAGATCAAAGTGAGCAAAACCTTCTTGGGGCAACACCCGTTGCAGGTTCCGCGAACAGGTACCACCCAGCCATCCACTGTATGCGACTCGGCGCAGGCGTCGCGTTTCCTTGCACAAAGACACTCACACGCCTTCCAGGCGAGGGTGAGGCCGACGGTGGGAAGAAGGACCTTCCTCCGCCCGGGAAGAAAGGGAACGGATACAAGCCTCAACGAATCCTTTGGAGCTCTAGGTTCCGAACGACAATTTCCACTCCCGCGTTCCATTTTACGTCTTCATTGGTGGCAATACTAAGGTGATATGATAGGGACATTCTATACATACCGGGTATTTCACCTAACCTGACCACCTTAAATATATCGCTCATTTTGTACGATAGGAAAAAATCAGGGGGAGAAAATATTCTCTTCGAAGGCGCCAATACGGTGACGGGTCGAATTTTTTTCTCAAGGTCATTTTTTTTCGAGATTTCAAGGTCATCGTATTTTTTTTTTTTATTGGGACTGCATATTTTCACTACACAGTCTTATAGCTTATAAAAAAACGAATCCAAGGAGGTGTAATGTGTTGACCTTCACGCAACTTTCGGTGAGAAAATTTTGAAACGTTTGTCAGTTGTTATGTTGGGATACCTTCCTTGTGAGAATAAATGGGTGCGGAGTGATCGAGTGCGTTGAATGTAAAACTTCCAAATTCGAAAGAAAAATTATTCTTAATTATTCTTTTACAAAATACTTTTCCGCGATCGTTACTAGTTATTTTGGGCATTGCAATGTTAGCGTACGATAAAAATTGGAACACCATCCTGATTACAAAGTTTGAAGATTTTAATGTTAATTTCGACAAACTGGGAGCACATCCGTTGATTTGTAAGCAACAAATTATATTATATAACAATAATGAAAACGTTGGCGCAAATTGCGTCAGTACTAATATATAGAGATTAACATAAACGGTCATTACCTGTAAGAAAATTGAAAAAAAAACCCGGTCAACTCAAAGAAACATACATTGCGGCAACAAAATCCTGCGATCAAATACATCAAAATTATTTTATTAAATGAAATAAAGGTAAAGTGGTACCTGATACTAGATATTTTGTTTCACGGTCAATTTGCCTGAATTGGGCCAACATTTTCTAATGGTTAAAATACAGTAGCATAATATTGAACCAATGTTCAGCAGAATTGGGTCAATATTTACTATTTATGCATAAAAAATCGACTTTTGTGATTAAAGACGTTTTTAGATATATCATGTTCCTGTGTTACATACGGTATCCTTCCATATTTTGACTTTAATTTACGAAATATTATATTATTTACTGCTCTAAATGGTTTTTCGGTGATCGCTTTTCCGTTTCCTCGTCTCCGCGCCGAGGCAGTGTTCTTTCAAAACGTAAATATGGAGTAGCGGAAATCTGAAATAATAAACTAAAACGGCATTACCATTCCTAGTGGTTAATTTCACCATTCGTGTGGTTTCGCTTTCCCTAGTGTTTTAACCACGTCGCTGTAGTACCTGTCAGCAAATTATTTTTTCCCACGTACCAGAAATGTAGATGATTTGATCAACCTTTTCTTATTTGCAACAATCACCCGATCGATTTGTAGAACTGAACATTTAAATCGGATCATTCGTTTAAATCAACTGCATAAATTATTCTCCTCGATAAAATAATTGTTCCTTGCAATCGTATATCATTCATGCAGCAGTATATATATATGAACGATGTCTGAAGGTGTACCATCAAAATATTGAAGAAAAAGAAATGTAAACGTTTTATTTTCATTGCCATCCGAGGAATGACCGAGCCAACGCGAGCGCGATCTGCGTTCATTCAGTGACGGTTACAGATTACGTAACTTCCTTTCTCATCTCACACTCTTTTCGAGCCTCCCCTCCACATTTCTTTTTCATTCAGACTCGATCATGTTTGTTTTCTCTCTTTCTGACGACTCGCGCTTATCCCTGGTAACGCCCGACTACGTGGCTAGAGTTGCTTCGCAACAGCACCGGCTGTTTCCACCCGTGAAAACGTCACGTTAAGGTTACTCTAGCCACCTACCCTAGTACCATTGAATCATTTATAAATATATCCTTGTAATCTTTCCTAAGTATCTCAAGCGACAGATTTTTTTAAGATTTCATTTGACACGTATTTGAAATATTTCTTCAAAATCTCACATATTTGAAATACTTCTAGAAAATCTCAATGACATAATTAGTTTCAATAATTTATAAACGTGTATAGAAATTATATTTTTTAATTAATGAACATGTAATAAAAATACATTTTTTACTTCACGGCTATTATCGGACACCATTTGGTATGAAAAAACAAGAAATTCTTCTAATACTTTCATTCCGCTATTTCATTTTGGGAGCAAAACGTGTAATTTTCATTTTAAATATTTGTAAAACGTTTATAATGTATTCGGCAGATGATATTTAAAAAAAAAATACTTGCATTAAAATGAAACGAAATGTTTTGTATATCTGGTAGAAAAATATTACGAAAACACATGAAGGTAATATTACATAAATATTATAGAGATAATATTCTTGCAAATATTTCAAATGTCTGGTAAATATTTACAAAATGTACGATATTCGTTAAATATATAGAAAATATAGGAGAAATATTTTGTGCTACTAGGATACGCTGTCCGAAATACAGTACACACGTAGTTGAACTTTCCTCGTGATACAGTATTTCGAGATTTACAAATTTGGGCATTGGGACAAATATGCAAATCTAAATTTAATTTCGGGTGTCGCCATTTTGAAATTCAATAGACTGAGAAGTAAAGTTGGTTGACTCGAAGAAATGTGCATTGCGACAACGAAATCCTGCAATCAAATACGTCCAAAACAATATCAAATTGAGTCAATAAAATTATTTTATTTAACCAAACGAAGGTGAAGTGGTTAATGGAAGTGGAAGTGAAACCTGATAGTGGGTATTTTGTTCGATAGACAATCCGACTTAATCGGGCCAGCATTTTCTATAGGTTGAAATAAAATAAGCAGAATGTTGAACAGGATTGGGTCACTGTATATAAAAAATCGACTTTCGTGATTCTGAACGTTTTCAGATTTATTATATTCCTGCGATACGGACTGTATTTTTCAGTATTTGTACTTCAATTTACGAAATATCATTATTTACTGCTCAAACTGGGTTTTCGATTACCTCTTTTCATTTTCCTCCCCGTGTTTCTATTTTCTTTCCCTCTCCTGTTTGTTCTAAACGTAAACCTGGAGTATCAGTAATCTGAAACAGTAAATTAGAACGGCATTATGACTTTAACATTAAAAATGGCAATGGCAACTTGCACAAAAATCTGAGACCATGAATGTCATCCAGCGATCCTGGCGAAACATTCAAATTAAATATATTTATCTCGTCAAAATATACTTTTTCAGATAATTTCTTTTTTTTAGTATAAATAGTATACTCTTTTATTCGACACGACGAATATTTTATTTACTCCCTTATTTTGTATAATTGATAACAACAGCGTGTTATTTCTACCAAAAATGTAGACAATTAAATCAACTTTTTCTTATTTGAAGTAATCACACAATCGATTGGTAGAATTGTACATTGGAATTAAATCAGTCGTTTGAATCGACTACATCAATTTTTCTTCTCGGCAAATAATTGTTTCTTGCAATCATATATGATTCAGGCAACAATGTATATTTGTTTCAGTCAACTAATCATTTTTATTAGCGTTAGGTACATTTGTATTCGAAAGCGTTCAAAATTTCGAATACTTTTCCGCAACCGCTCTTTTAGAACTGACGTTGTTCGAAATTCGGTATACATTTGCCCGTTTTTATTTCGAATGCCTTCGTTTTTGGTTTTAGTATACATTTGTTTCTTTTCCATTTTAAATGGTCCAGATCAAACAGATATTAATATCTGAAACCCAATTATTGTTAATAAAATATAGAGCGAAGTATGTGCTTTGTAATGATCCATAACATGGACATAAAGGAAAAAAAATTTTAATAGAAAATATCGCGTCAAATTTTAACCAGCAAACGCCATAATAACATTCTGGACAACCTAATACCCACACAGACGCACACATCAGTTTGTCCAGATTTATCGCAACGATTTTTCGTTACGTGTGGATCTACCTAAATATTGGGATTTTCCATATAAGCCGTTTATTTTGAAAGTGGCGTAAGTCCATTTATGTTCGAGTATTATGAATCGAGATATCGAAGAGTTTGCGTTGGATTAAATTTAAAAATATGGGTAACAGATAACATAGTAGAATAAGGTTTTTGGGTTTCTAAGGGTGTCAAATTTATCATCCCAATTAGCATAATTAACATTATTTAAGAAATTATATGTTTTGGATGGCTATAAATGGACCTACGCCACTTTCAAAATAAACTTTTTCATCGCTTCGTTAACCCAGCAAATCTTCGTGTTAGAAAATCTTAATGATTTTAAATATATTAGTAAGAAGTTGCTTCGGAATGAAAAGATCATGTAAAAACGTAACTATTAAGGTATCTAACTCCATTTTTTTGAAAAATGGATTTACGCCACTTTCAAAATAAACGGCTCATATGTTGTCTCTGGGTTGTGATTAAAATTTGAGAAATCGTCGGTGCCATTTCTAGTCATCCAAGGGAGGTGGGGGATTAAAGGTAGCCACACACATAACGATACATCCTAAAGATGAATCTGAAACTGATCTGTACAACGATTGACGCGTGGACGTCGAATAGTCGACGATATTTTGACTTGCACAGTTCGGGAAAAATTGATTGGCAACCAAAAACCACTTTCATCTAGATAGGAACTACGAATGAAACTTCGTACCGAGTCTTTCTCCTGATAGTTCCATTTCGCTATGTTTCTTTTCGCGAATTTGATTCCTCCGTTTCCTTATTCTTAATCGGCGTGCTTAAAAGAAAAACGCAAGACCACGCGTGACTCTTGCTCGCGGCATTCTAAAACAAACGAAGAATTCTCTGTGAGAACCAAAACCGAAATTCCTACCTGAGACACTCTCGGCTTCGTCGGTATTATTCCATCGAGCCATGCCGACAAGTGAGTGGTACTTTATGTTTTCGGCCTTTTCTATTTTCAAGGAACTGCGACGAATATACAAATACCTCAACGCAAGCTCAACCATGAACTCTCCAAACGAATCCTTGGATTTCAATCCAAGGACTACATTGTGCAAAATATCCGTTGAATTTCAGAGGTCATGTATAATACATTTCTAATCTTTTTGCATACCAATTTTCGACCACATCTTTGGAAATTCATAGGTAATTGTTTGCGAGGGTACATATACGAGGGTAGGACATGTATATATACGAACATTCAATTATCTATTTTTGGATACTGATTTTCGTTCACATGCAGGTACACAATTCTGTGGTTTTGAAAAAATTACATTGCATTACATTTATTAACGTTTATCCTGATTTCTTTTCTCATCTTAGCGTTTCGTTGAAAATTTTGGATGCTTTTGCAGGAATTCCCGCGTAGAAATATTTTTCAAAATGTAAGTATATGTACTTATATTTGTCTGGTTTTCCCTTCGAGTGCCGTTCTTTCTAGTTTTAGTATACATTTGTATTCGAAAGTGGTCAAGATGTTCACAGAGTTTTAACCGCAAAATGTAACCATAGGAGAGCGTTTTTTCAGAAAAAAGGATCGGTAAATTAGCAACTAAAAAAATATTCTCATCACTCGATCCAATGACCGATTCGTTGTCGCCAGGGAAGAATATTGCAACCATGAATATAATCTGTATTATCCTTATAAAGTAGTTTTTTCTTGTCCGTGCATTAAAGATATTTCTACAAAACATTTCGCTGATGTGACCATAGGAGAGCTTTCTTCAGAAAAAAGGATTGGAAAATTAGCAAATAAAAATTAGCATAATAAAAAAACTCGATCCAATGAGCGATTCGTTGTCGCCAGTGAAGAATATTGCAACCATGAATGTAATTTGTATTGCCCCAATAAATTAATTGTTTTTTCTTGTCCGTGCATTAAAGATATTGCTACAAAACATTTCGCTGACTCGTTTTCAAAATGTTTACATTTGACGAAAGGAGTATAAGTTTTCATTACGACTGAGAAATGTTTCTTTGCGCGTAGGCGACTCGCAAAGATTCACAAATAAGAAATATAGGCATCGATTGCGCGACTTTGCGTGTGGACGACAAGGTAGAAAACCGGAGCATCCGGAAGCAGGGAATCACGGTTGAGAAAACAAGGAGAGGACGTTGAGTTGAAGACAAGTGCAGCCCCGACTAACGTACGCAAAGGTGGGACCGTGAAAGCATGCGCAACATGTGGTTATCTCCTGCAGGTGCAATTGTTCAGAAAACCTGCGGAAGTTAGGTGTGACGACGTTTCATTCTTCCACCGCGAAGGAAAAAGGACACTCGCGAGTTTATTTCAGTCGAATTACATTGAATCAAAAGTGTCTGGCAACTTCATGTCTATGGAATTCTTTAACGTCGTGTATGTAGGAGACGGTGGAACAAAATATGAACATTGAAGAAAAAGATGAGTTATAAAATTAAATTTTAACGTTTATTCTCAATACGTTCGATACACTGAGAAAAATGGTATCGAACACTAGTAGACGAGCTGTGAAATAAACGCCACTCCCTGAAAAGGATATGATGCACAACCGTAGTTTGTAATGATATTTTTTCCTTCTGTAGTTTATTTGGCGAGCACTAAAATGATAATTATTAATGCTATGAGTACACTTCGGATGCTCGCCAAATAAAATGTTGATTTAAACCAGAGTTTCTAATTCCTTTTTCTTTCCTTAGGTGTAATTTTCAATTCTTTTATTTGTTCGGGTGAAATAGACAGCTGCAGATTTTGATAAACATATGATTTTAAGAAAATAATATCATTTTCGGAGCAATAAATGTATTTGTATCGCATTTCAATACATTACAGTATATGCGGCAAAATGTACTATGCAATTTGGCAAATATATCTGATTTATGTTTTGAATATAAAGGTACTATATCATATTTGGCAAAAATAGTCGATTTCCGTAATTATCAGCGCCAATGTAAGGTCGGGATGGAAACAAACGCAAGGATTATAGGTTATACCTGATTATAAACAATGAATTTTACATTAAGGTGATGTGAAAGTGGTGTCGATGAAGTTTTGTTTATGAAACTTTTCTCCGAACTGGGTTTACCGCATTGTTTTAAACTTAACAATGTGAATACGGAGACTATAAGAAAGGTCCTGAGACTCATGAAATTTCAATTTCTTTTTAATTTGTTTATAAGTATTTTTTAAATTTTGTATAAGAAATGAAATCTCATGAGTGTCAGGATCTTTATAGACTCCATATTCACGTTGCAAATTTTGAAAGGATTCGGTATACTCGGTTCAACAAAAAGTTTCATGAACGATAGACCCCTCAGATGCCACTTTCACATCTGCTTAACCCCTTGAACACGGAGCCATTTCGACATATAGGCGAAATTCGCCTGACCGTGCAGGCAATATTGGACCAAACGTCGGGCACTTTTAGGCGTTCTTACAAGAAAGGTATCCCAGGTCGATCTCTCCGATTTGATTTCTTTTATAATATGTTATAGTAGACTAAAAATTAAGCGATACTTTTTTTTTTTATGTGCCATTAAACACTTTAAAGGGGTGAAACTACCGTCCAAAGTAAGGCATGTCAAGGGGCGATTTGGCAGTTTCACCCACAAGAACATAATATTTTTTAACCAATCCACCTGGAAAAGCTTTCTCATAACGAGAAATGAAAAATATACTTTTCTCAATTAAAAAAAAAAAAAATTAAGGAGTGAGCCTCCCCTCACTGGATGGTGGTTTCACCCCCTTAAAGTGTTTAATAGCAGATTAAAAAAAAATACGTGTCGCTTAGTTTTTAGTCTACTATAACATATTATAAAAGAAATGAAATCGGAGAGATCGACCTGGGATACCTTCCTTGTTAGTAGCCAAAGGGTTAAGCTGGGACCTCGTGCCCGTTTTGCGTGAGAGTTAGTGCTACACTGCCCTTCTTCCCCGCACGCGACACTAGCGCCACACACCATCCATCCATGGACCACTTCTCTCTATATATATATATTAGGTTGAGGAATAAGTTCGCGCTGTTTTAATCACGTTACGTTAAAAACGGAGGGAGCTTATTCCTGAACCTAATATATATATATATATATATGCTACACCCTGTTGCGTTTGCCGCCCCAAGAGGTCTCACGCAACTACTTATACTCTTGTAATTCAGAAATATATCTAACGTTTCTGTGAAAATAACAATTATGAATAAAAAATGTATACTACATAAAAGATGTATTTTTTCCATACAACAACATTAATCGAAAAAGTGTAAGAAAAGTGTATTATTAAAAATTATTCTACTTTCACCCTGAAGATGACATTTGCGCCAATTTTCCCTGTCATATTCGTAATCATCACCGCGAATTCAATTAAATAGGTATTAGTTTCAAATTAAGAAGGTATGCGCTTATCGGGATTTTATCCCTATGTGTATTCCGATTTGTGTAACCGTTAGGAGGAACTGGTTTTAAAATCGTTGTGCTAATAGACTACAGGGTGTGCAGTAATTTGCGCCCAGTAGAACATTGTCTGAATGAAGAGAAAAAAAAACTAAATATACTCGTCTCGATCAATTTTTACTTAATTGCAGCACAAACAGATGCAATTGTAATAATTTTTTGTAGAATAATGTTTTGGGCCTTACCGAAAAATGTTTGTAAAAAAAATATCGTACTATAGTTTTAACTTTAGCAATAAGATTTAATCATTATACCGCAATTATCTTCGTTAGACGTCAGAGAAAAAAACTGTTGAAGTCAGAGTTAACACTTGTTTCTCGTACCAACTTCAACGCAATCACTCTTTTTGTAACCCAACTATAATTACGCGACGCGTCGCATAAAAGTGATTGCGTTACAATTAGCAGATTTTAGGCAACCATTTTTTGGTGGATATTATTAGTCACGCTTTTACCTAACATACATAAAAAGATCACAGCCGAGCGATGCTGGAAAACATTTTGCAGCTCAAGTTAAACCACGACGTTTTAATTTTTTTAAAACAAGATGCGAACTACTGTAGTACTTTCACTGTCATTTAAAAAATAATAAAACAGCATTTACACCAAGAAGTGCTTACCCTAATTCAGTGGATCCATAACGTTTCTTTACGTTAGGCAGACACAAATACTATGAAACCACCTGCAATGTACCTACTGTTCGGAGTACCTACTATTGTACAGAGTACTTACACAGTTGTACCTATTGTACACGTATAACCGTTCGCTACGAATTTCCGGATGCGACTAACCATTGTGCTGACAACGGGTGGTAAACGACCCTTTATTGCAGGTCATTAGAAGGCTCAAACACCTCTCTAATTCACCGACGTACTTTCATATCATTTCTAAGAAGTGTAAAATGCGGAATTTTGTCCAAGAATGCAGGTCGTCGGTCCCACTGTGCCCTGGTAACAATGGACGCGGGTCATTCCCAAAAGCCACAACAAATTTAGAAGTAGAACGTTCATCAATGAACATTCCGAGGAACAGGTAATAAATCACATTTGGAATTCTGTTGAACGTACCTGCAAAACTAAAATGTGATACACACGAAGTAACAAGAAAGTCGGGTGGAGTAACGAAATGGCGCCCTAACTAATAGATAAGTAGGGACATAAAGTTTCCTTTATTCTGGAATTCTAAACATCCCTTGTATTCTTATAAACGTAAGAAAAAATAATGCATGGAATGTAGACTCTACACATTTTCTAATAGACGCGGCCCAAATAAAACAAAAAATATTTGTTTGCAGAGAAGAGTGTGAGGTACAACATAAACGTCGTACACGATGTTCTTTCTAAGCGAATTTTATTGAATAATGGCTGAAAAAAATTGTAACGCACAGCTCGAGAACAATTTTGCGCGCACGATCAAACGTTACCGAAAGCGAGCAAAATGTACACGCGTAAACGTTTATGCGTGCAAAAATTCTCACGTCTGGAGGCAGCGGTAGATGCTGGATTCGCAAGGTCCCTTATAGGAATACATTCCAAGTTAAATTTTCGTCTCATTGTTTCATGCACGGTAGTATGTTTTCAGGAGCACGTAAAAGCACAATGTTCTCGCGCCTTCGGCATACGAAATTCGTGTTGTGGAGACCCGGGCGACGATGCCCAGGCAATCCTTAAAGTGGAATATACGTAAATTAATCGTCAAAATTAGGTCTATAGGTATAGCAAATGTATATCGTCTATCATCCACCTAAAGAAATATCTAAAGGATATATATAAATATCTATGATGTATCTATACGCTTTTAAATAAAAATATGGTTTCATAACATATCGTTACAATTTTTTAAATGACAATTTTATAATCACTTACGAGTTCTTTTTTAAGAATAAGTTTACAACAAGATACAATAAGTATCTTTAGAATCGATCGAGAAGTACCGGAGCAGTCATATGTCCGAAAAATATTTATTCCTTCATAGGCTTTGGTAGCATTATGGTTAACGTTCCTGCTTCCTACCCGAGAGTCCCAGGTTCAAATCCCGACAATTTGCAAAAAGATTTTTCTGGGCGAAAAACAGCAGGATTTGTCTGCATAGCTGTACCGAACAAGTTCTCAAACAGACTCTGCTCAAAAAGTGATCATTTTTTATACAAATACATATGAATATTTGACCATCTATTGTAGATATCTACGGTATATAATACGTACCATGTCCGGACATCTCGCCTTTGAAGGTATCTAAAATAGAGTTCACAGATATCTATATATATCTTACATCGATTAATTTACGGATATTCCAAGTTCCGCGGTGCCTTGGTGATCGACGAAAGAAGAAGCAGTCATTGACGTAAAGACCAAGTGCGGCGACGTTGGACGCGGCTCACGGAGATCCGTGAAAACGTGTCTCTAGCTGGTCCAAAATGTACGAGGTCGGTTCCCATACGTATTTACAGTCCTGTCCGCAAACGCGAGAGCAGGGCATCGGTGGGTTCGGCGCGACGAGCTTCCCGCTCATGGTGGGGTCGTGTTGTTATGCCGTGGTAGCGGTACATTAACCGTCTCTACGGGTCTCTCCCGCCGTCTTCTTTTCAGTCCTTCTCTTTTTCTTCCTCTTTCCTCAAGGAGGAATGCGATTCCGGAGATGCACCGACCGAGCTCCCGTACAGGCGGTGCAGCTTTAAGGATCAACTTGCACTCGGGCAAATTTCAACCGACCTTCCAATGTTTTCCCAGTCAATCCTTTCCGTTTCAAAGAAATGCAAACATGGAAAGTCATTCTACTCGTCTTTTCGGTGTGCCTACTATGGGAGCAATTTGGAGTAATTTCATTATTTTTGGGGGGAGACTGCGAAGAGAAAATTGATACAGGGTGAACCACCGTGTTATCGATCTTTCCAATTATCGAACGTATCTTTCTATTTGTCGAATAGCTTGAGAAAATACAATTCAATTTAAGGTTTTTAGCAAGAGATAAATAAAAAAGCAACAGCGACAAATAAACGCTAACCTTCAAGTTTTAAATTTTATGCAAGGCACTTTCTGCTTGGGAAGGAGAAGAATTTTCTTGGAAGAAAGACGAGAGCTTGGAATCCAAGCACAAACTGCTGCGTTACCAAGTTAGGATTTCTGTGCCAAATTACGGCTAAATTCCCTTTGCCGTTATCGGCAACTTCTGTTTTTTTTTTTCTTTCTTCGTGTTTCCGTGTATATTAATCTTCATATAATTAAAATATACTTATAAACCGAAAACTATTTGTGAACGCCCCATAAAATAACGGAAAGTTAAATCTATACGTTCAATAACGGGAGAAAATCAAATTCTTCCCTTCAGCTATTACCTGTAATATTTTTATACTTTATGCTGTATAATAAGAGTACTTCTTACAATATATTTGATATTTAAATCTATTCTACATTTTTTATATGAAAAAATGTAACAAAAACAATCGGTATTGATTAATAAGTACATATTCTTTTATTAATTTCTTAATCCGTAATTATCGCTCATCCTTTTCGGAATAGAATTTCGATCAGGCTTTGGTTCTCGTTCTTATTACGCATACCAATATAATAAATTCAAGGTAATAAATAAATATTATCGTGACTACAGAAAACTGTTAACAAAGCTACATTAACATAGTCTAATGTTTCACAGCGACCATACGTGTTTCTGACAAATTCATAATATAAAAATCACCATTCAAGAACTGAGCGGTTAATCCGACTTGGTTAACGCAATGCCAATCTAAACGTTTGTTAAAACAAAGCATTTCTGCGAGAGTTTTCAAGAAATGTTTGAAATGCATGAAAAAGTAATTCGCAGGATGTTACGATGAATCGTTGAATTTCTTCTACTTCTGCACTATTCTGACAGCAAATTTCTAAATTTCGTGTTTTTTTAATAGTTTCAATTCCATGAGTATTAAACAATACATGACCCTCAAATTTGTTTTACATACACTATATTCGATTTTGTTTTATGGGGGAGTAGTAGCATAAAATATGCATCCTGTAATAACGCAACATTCGTCCGTGTTACCACGTGGAAAACATATTAATTAATGAACCAATTATTTTGGTTAAATATGCCAAATTACTTTAACAATCGGCGTAATCTCCCGCGGTATTTGATGTGATCGATCAAAAATGATTATTCAAAGAATTTCGCTATATCGATTGCTCATATAATTATTAAGCATAGTCTTTCGTTGAACCAAGAAAAATTGTATTATCCCAAACACATTTCCGTGTGCCTGAAAAATGTTATTTCTATCCATAAATCGAACATAACGTATGTTTAAGAAATGTTGAATCTTGCGTTGAGTTCCTCTCCTCGCGGCTCTTTCTTTCACGTCTCCGTCGCTAGGAATCTTCTCGTCTTCGTTTCTCCTCGGAAACGTAGCGCCTCGGAGTGCGTCTGTTTACATCGAAGTAATTTAAAGAGCAGACCCGAGTGGGGTGCCCACGGAGGGCCCGACTCTCTTAAGCTTCGTTCCGGTGGGCCCCACGTGGTGGGCGGGGCCCTTTGTCGGGCTCGGGCTCGGGCTCTCATTATACGTACGAGCTGGAGATCGGTCCCGCTCCGTTCCCACTCCGGTCCCACTCCGGTCTCACTTTGAGCCCTTTCCTAACCCGGTTCGTGAACCAACGCGACTACGAGTTCCGGTCCCGGACGGTCGGTGCTCCATACCGAATTCTTTCATCTCCGATTTGATCACTCTCCGCGAACGTTCTTTGCTCATATCTGGCCGAACACGGAAAAAAGGCATTTCCCCAACGGAGCACATATGTAAAAACGACGTCAAATTGACCTGCAACTTTTCAACTTCTGACATCAGACAAACGTAAAATCGGACCTTGTCGACGTATAGAGACTAAAAGGAAAGTCCTGACCCACATGAAATTACAATTAAAAAAAAATTGTTTATAAATGTTTTTAAACATTTTCATATAAAGTCAAATTTTATGAGTCTCGGGACCTTCCTTGGGGTTTTCACATTGAGGTGGTAAAGTTTGAAACGATTCGGAACACTAAGTTCGAAGAAAAGTTTCATGGACGATCGACCTCTCGGATGCCACTTTCACGTCCCCTTAAGAGTATAACCCCAACGGAGCACATATGTAAAAACGACGTCAAATTGACGTGTAATTTTTGGACTTCGACGTCAGATAAACGTAAAATCGGACCTTGTCGACATATAGAGACTAAAAGGAAAGTCCTGACCCACATGAAATTTCAATTAAAAAAAAATTGTTTATAAATGTTTTTAAAAATTTTCATAAAAAATCAAATTTCATGAGTGTCAGGACCTTCCTTGGGATTTTCACATCCAGGTGGTAAAGTTTGAAACGATTCGGAACACTCAGTTTGGAGAAAAGTTTCATGGACGATCGACCTCTCGGATGCCACTTTTACATCCCCTTAAGAGTATAACCCCAACGGAGCACATATGTAAAAACGACGTCAAATTGACGTGCAACTTTTGAACTTCTGACGTCAGATAAACGTAAAACCGGACCTTGTCGACGTTAGATCGACGTAAAGTGGACGTCCGAATGTCCGCGGGGTGAACATCGAAGGAACGTCGAATAGACGTCAACTTTAACATCCGATGTACATCAGATTTACGTAAACTTCGTAATAGCGACGGTTCGTATGCGAAATCGCCACGGACCTTACTTCAAGTTGATGTAAACTTTAAGATGTAGAAAATAGAAGCGTTAAATATTATTAACGGAATGTAAATCCGACGTCGAAAAGCGTGGATTTCGATACATCCAGTGTTTTATTCTTGACGTTCGTTTGACGCACAGTTGACGTCAAATTTACATTCCGTTCGTGATATTTAACGTTTCTTTTCTAGATCTTAAAGTTTACGTCAACTTAACGTAAGGTCGATATCCGTGGCGATTTCGCATACGGACCGTCGCAATTACGAAGTTTACGTAAACTTGATGTCCATCGGATGTGAAGGTTAACGTCTATTCGACGTTTCTTCGATGTTTACCCCGCGGACATTCGGACGTCCGCTTTACGTCAATTTAACGTCGGAAGTCCAAAAATTGCGCGTCAATTTGACGTCGTTTTTACATATGTGCTCCGTTGGGGTTATACTCTTAAGGGGACGTGGAAGTGGCATCCGAGAGGTCGATCGTCCATGAAAATTCTCCATTCCTCGAATTGAGTGTTCCGAATCGTTTCAAACTTTACCACCTGGATGTGAAAACCCCAAGGAAGGTCCTGACACTCATGAAATTTGATTTTTTATGACAATTTTTAAAAACATTTATAAACAATTTCTTTTTAATTGAAATTTCATGTTGGTCAGGACCTTCCTTTTAGTCTCTATATTCACGTTGTAAAGTTTGAAATGATTTGGTAAATTCAGTTCGAAGAAAAGCTTCATTAACGAGACCTCTTTGTCGCCACCTTAAAGGTGATGTGAAATTAGCGTAAACAGGTCTCGTTTATGATACTTTTCTCCAAACTGAGTGTTCCGAATCGTTTCAAACTTTACCACCAGGATGTGAAAACCCCAAGGAAGGTCCTAACACTCATAAAATTTGACTTTGTATGAAAATTTGTAAAAACATTTATAAACAATTTCTTTTTAATTGAAATTTCTAGTGGGTCAGGCCCTTCCTCTCAGTCTCTATATTCACGTTGTAAAGTTTGAAACTATTCGGTAAATTCAGTTCGATGATAAGTTTCATTAACGAGACCTCTTCGTCGCCACCTTAAAGGTGATGTGAAAGTGGCGTAAAGAGGTCTCGTTTATGAAACTTTTTCCGAACTGAGTGTACCGGATCGTTTGAAACTTTACAGCGTGAATACGGAAGCCATAAAGAAGGTACTGACCCCCCATAAAATTTCAATTTTTTAAAAATTGGTTTATAGATGTTAAATATCCAGACATCTTATCTTTCGGTGTATCTAAAATAGTGTTCATTAATATCTATATATACATCTGACATACGTTCAATAAACATTTATATACAATTAATTTATGGATATTCCACGTTCCGCGGTGCCTGGGATGCCACTATCTTATCACCTTAATAATCCAAGTTTATCTCCACTCCCTCTTAATTAATTAATCCTTGTAACTTGTTGTTAACATTGTATAATAATACGATATGCATTCAACGGTAGCTGCGAATTGTACATCTACATATTGCAATATTTGTTGAGGATGTTTCCCTGGAATATCGCAATTATAGGGTCTCAATTCTCCCTCAATTTTCCTTTCATCCGTTATATTATTTTTATACCTTGTTTATCTTTTTACGCTTACATCTGCTTACACCCAGCCCAGGAAAGTAACTAAATGTTTTTAATGTAAGTAGCATTCCAGATGTACTCCTCGAATTTTCATTAGCCCATTCAGACCGTCCGAGATTCTCTCGTCCGTGTTGCACTTGTCCCTCTTCTTTTTCTCTCTTTGGAATTCGAATCGCGCTGAGACCGTTGAGAAGGAAAGGTAAGGTAAGGTAAGGCAAAGCAAAGCAAAGCTAAGAACGAAAAGGCGCACCCGTTACCAAAACGAGGATCGATGCCGGATAAGGACGAGTTGTGCGTGCTGAGCGCGAATTCAAACTTTGAATTTCCTCGCCGAATTTTCTCGCGGAATTTCCTTGCCGAATTTCCTCACGGAATTTCCGCGCCGGACCGCGCCAGACCACCCTAAGCTAAATAATCACTCTGTAGAGAAAAAAGAAATTCTTATGGGCATTAAATCTATACTACCTACTGCCAGCAATATAAGTTGAAGGGTACTTCGATCGAATGAAATTAAGACAAATTACAGACAATAATAAACTTTCTTAAGCTCAGATTCATCAAGCTATTCCATTCGTTACCATTACATTTTCGGTGTATAAACGCGTTAGGATGAAAAATTGATTCTCTTTAAATCTTGAAAAACTTTGAAAGAATTAATAATATTCTTATATGAAAATGGAGTTTACGAGAATTACCAGTCCCTAATAGCACAAAATATTTGTCTTATATTTTCTAGACTAAAAGGAAAGTCCTGACCCACATGAAATTTCAATTAAAAAAAAATTGTTTATAAATGTTTTTACAAATTTTCATAACGTTTACTTTAGAATATTATCCCTATAGTATTTATATAATATTACCTCCATGTTATCATGATATTTTTCTACCAGATGTACAAAACATTTCGTTTCAATTTAATACCAGTATTTTTTAAATATTATCTGCCGAATATATCATAATGCTTTAAACAAATTTTAAATGAAAATCACACGTTTTGTTCCCACAATGAAATACCGAAACGAAAATATTAGAAACATTTCTCGTGTTTTTTGATACCAAATGAAGTGTCCGATAATAGTCGTGAAGTAAAAAAATGTATTTTTATTAATTGCATGTTATGAAAACCAACGACATTTTGAGGAGTTGGCACGTTCGCAAGATTTATGTAGAATGAATTGGTCACGATATAACCCAATAGAGCTAGTCGCAATATACCCGTATACCACCTACATTCATTGTTTACAACCGATGTGTAAATGTTTATTGGCAAAAAGCAAAAAATACATATTTCTTCGTTTTTTGTGAGCAATCACATCGCGTAAGTGGAACTTAAGTAGGAGTGTTTGTTTAATAGATATTACAAAAAAATGTCGTCTGAAGGGTAGTTCACCCCCTTGGGGGGGTGTTGTGTTTTCACCGTCCTTATACAGAATACGTTTATACCAAGTTTCGTCGAAATCCCTCCATTGCTTCTACGAAAATTATTATAATAGTCGAATTTTGGCCAAACTTTAGAGGGTTGTTTTACCCCTTAAATGTGGACCATTGCAGATATAAAAAAAAACACCTGTCTCTTAGATTTTTGTATTCTTCAACATATATGAAAATCAATAAGATCGGGAGCGGACACTTGAGAATGTTTCCTTGTAAGGCGGAATTTCGTTATTTTTAAAAGATCAATATAATTTACCGATACTTGCAATTCTGTGGCATTTAAATATTGGTTGTTCATAAATAATTTGAAACCCACAAGTATAATGCTGCAAAAAAGACTGCATACTTATAGAATGTCTAATTTAATTTTAGCAACATATTGGTACCCAATGTATAGGACGGCAATCTCACATAATTTATAAACCCGAATCTTTTTTCAAATTCGTACTTTAGTCTGAAAAGCTGAGTGGTCAACGCGTCCAACTACCAAACCAGAGGTCCCGATTCGAGTTCGTCGTTCGGAGAAAAAGAAAAATAAATCTTCGTTTACCAAAACGTGTACAACGTATGTAAGGATATATTTGCCGCGAATCTCTACCAAGTATCCTGATATATGAATTTTTTCGGATAATTTGGGTACAGAGGCTAAATAGTAGTCTTTAAGTTCGGTAAAAGTAGCTGTAAATAACATTGGTATTCGTTTTTTTAATTCTTAGATTTTTTATAGCCAATGTTGTGTCAATTCTGGGGTCGTGGTGGCTCGAGAATGGCAAAACTGTGGCAGATAATTATCGGCTCTAGTCAAAACGATGTTATCATTACACGTCTGATCTAGCCATCGAGAACAATCATGGTGCGAGATTTGCAAACGATTTAGATTCAAGGATAACAATCGTCTATCGTCCGAGCTTGGGCGTCTATTGTAGCCCAACTATGGCAAATTTGTGTGCCCTAATTAAAATCACTGTTATCATTTCATATCTGGGCCAAGCTTGGTTAGTTAACTTTGGCCAATGATATCCAATGCTGGGCCAATGTTGCGTCGTAATTCAATTATTGCTTCAGATCACACACTACGTAAGAGATGAGTATGATAAAAAATGTTTTAATTAATGTACATATTATCGTACAATCATTCATCCAATTTGTGTATTCAATGTTGGGCCAATGTTGCGCCGTGATTCAATTGCACAGATCACATACTACGGAAGAGATGAATATGATAAAGGATGGTTTAATTAGTGTACATATTATCGTACAATCATGCTGTCTAGTAAGTTTTGATATTGTAAATTATATTCGTTTTTAGTAAGTGCCTTTAATGAAATAAAAAATACTCATTTATTGAGAAACTTTTGTGGGCAATCCCGACCACGTGACTGGGATTGCTCGTAAACACCCTAAGCGAAGAGAATCGTAACAGCTACCATTCTTATAGGGTCAATTGCTATTAAAACCATAATGACTATTTCTATTCTCTTCGTGTAGATTGCGTTCTCGGAATCTTCATTCACTTCCTCTCTGATTACCGTTTGTAATTGTGCATATAAAAAAGTCAACGATTCGTCAAGAAAATAGCAAACTGGGGTAAGTACATCTTGTGTGGATTATAGGCCGATAAGGGACCTAATATACAGGGTGGGACATCCCAGAAGAATATTGCGAAAAGTTGCTTGGAATTCCGCTGGCCGATATTATCGTTATCGTGACCGGCATTGGCTAGATTTTCCGGCAATTCCGATCAAACCTTCCTTTTTTTAATTACCAAATCCACCAAATTTATCGAAGTAATTGTTTTGTTTCGAGTTATAAAGAGCAATAGTTTATATACATTTTTCATTTGATTAAAAAAATGAAGCTGTCAATATTATTTTTTTATTTTATCATCTTAAAGACTTAAGTTGTCGGCATTACCCCCCTTTACCGTACGTAATCACATAACGACTGAAACCTGTTATCATGTATCCAATACAACAAATATTTCTCCAGAAGTAACACTCCAGAAATCCTCTCCATTCATACTTTCTGGGGCCCTAATTGACTGCAGACGGACCCCCTGTGCCATCTGTGATTTCTGTGTCAATTAATTTTCACTCCGAGACCTCGTATTCCCATCGTTTTGGCATAGAAGCGCATGAAACACTTTTTTTGCCTTTATCCCGTTCAAATGCGAGTTTATCGATTACCAGAGTGTTCTAAATTGTCGTAAAATTATCCCGACCATTTCGTTTCTCATATCGGAACCTTCAATAATTGTACATTGATCGAAATATGAGAGCTCGAGGCCATTTTAGTTCTGCTTTGGGCTAAGTTAAAAAATTGTTTCCAAAAAACCAAATGTTTAATGTATCAGGGCAATTCTTAGGTGCTCACGAGTCAGGTGTCAAAATTTCGGACAGTTTGGTCCAATACCCTTAAAAAAAAGTGTTGTATTCGAATCGACTGATTTGAAGGGGTTTCACTTCACCTTAAAACTTGGAATACTTTTGCACGAGTTCTCGCGTAAAAATAGTGTCCAATGGGTTTCCATTTCGACTGCCGCTGTCTCTGGTTTTAGTGTACCCTTGTATTCGAAAGTGTTCGAAATATCGAAACATTTCGAACGGTGTAGCGTCTTGAAGAATCGCGCCGCGCCATCCTCCGTGTTGCTATGCCAGGTTGCTTGGTCGCTCGGAAAGGAGTAGGGGAGTCGCTAAAGAGAATGCGGCACAGGCCGAGAAGAAGGTGGGGGAGGAGAAAGACGTACACAGGGGGCGAAGAGCAAAAGCGCTTTGCGATCACGCCGGAAGAGGTTTTGGTTCTAACAAGGAAGGTATCCCAGGTCGATCTCTCCGATTTCATTTCTTTTATAATATGTTATAGTAGACTAAAAACCAAGCGACAGGTATTTTTCTTTTGTCTGCCATTAAACACTTTAAGGGGGTGAAACCATCATCCAAAGGAAGGCATGTCAAGGGCCGATTTGGCAGTTTCACCCACGAGAACATAATATTTTTCATTTCTCGTTACGAGAAAGCCTTTCCAGGTGGATTGGTTCAAAAATATTATGTTCTCGTGGGTGAAACTGCCAAATCGCCCCTTGACATGCCTTACTTCGGATGGTGGTTTCATCCCCTTAAAGTGTTTAATGGCAGATTAAAAAAAAATACGTGTCGCTTAGTTTTTAGTCTACTATAACGCATTATAAAAGAAATGAAATCGGAGAGATCGACACCTTCCTTGTAAGATCGGATGCGTCGCGCAATAATAATGTACGAGTTTAATGTTAAATCCATCCTGTTGACTTTTAACTGGTCCCAATATTTTTGCCCGTTGGGCTAATCAAATTATGGTTTAGCTAATGGTTAGCTAAAAGGCTAATCAAATTATGGTTTATCGTGTTTCGTTATCACAATGTATAAGGTTGAGATGAAAAATCCGTACGAACTTATGCCTCAACCCAGGAGAACCCTGTAAATTTGATCCTTGGGAGCTTCTCAAGTGTAGGGTTTTCCAATAAGAGCGGCAGACCTTTGAATTGAAACATAATAAAATCTGCAAAAGATCATCTAGTACTCATTGTTTTATTTTAATTTACATTTGATGGTTTGCACATGAAATACTGTATCATTTAAATGACCACCACGACGGCATTTGGTGGAGTGAATACCAACTTTGATGACTCTGGTACATAAATCAGGCCGTGTCTCCATAATTACGCGAATGATATTTGATTTAGGATCGTTAACAGTTTGTGGCTTGTTGGAAGAAACCAGAAATTTAACGTGGTTCCATAAGAAAAGGTCCAATGGGATCTGGCGAAGTGCAAAATCGATCTTGATCTTGCAATTTTTGCAGTTTAACTTTTATTTTTCTTTCTTCGGAAATCTTTGTTTGAAATGCCGTTCTATATTTTAATTTTAAAAGAATTTCAAATAGTTCTTACGTGTATTTTCTGGTATTCGACTAAAATTACTTTCCAATTAGGAAAGAAAAAAAAATATTGAAGGACCCAAAGTATCCCGCTTTGTACTTTAAAGGTTAGAGACGTTGCACGCTCACCTGTTCGCTTCTCCACATTTTCAAAACTTCGGACTTTTTACTTTGTAAACAAATGATAGTCAATTGTATTAACTGACAACCAAGGCTTACACTCACGGAGAAATTTCTAGTCATTATTAGTAAAAAAATTGGGCGAACGAATAGTTTATGTTGAATAGTTAAACCAGTTATTGTTATTGTCATATGCTAAGTATTGATTGAAGAAAACCACCAGAGTACTAACCAGCCAATGACGATATCGGTTATTTCCTACTATAGTGGTAGATGCGAAAGAGCGATCATGTGGCAAACGTTACCAAAGTGTGATGATGTTGCACCTTAAAATTCATTGATATGACCATAGAGCTTGTAGAAATTGAAGAGACGTAGTTATTGTTATTTTCATATGATAAATATTGATTGAAGAAGACCACCAGAGTACTAACCAGCCAATGACGATATCGGTTATTTCCTACTATAGTGGTAGATGCGAAAGAGCGATCATGTGGCAAACGTTACCAAAGTGTGATGATGTTGCACCTTAAAATTCATTGATATGACCATAGAGATTGTAGAAATTGAGGAGACCGTAGATAAAGGTGGGGAAGTCCAGAAGAGGTTAGACACAGAGATTCCTTTCTTTCTCTAGGCGGAAGTTTTTCTTCCGCAAATGTAATGTATGCTGTAGCGTATCGTTACGACTGCCCTACGTTACATAAATACGCAAAACTATAAAGAGGATGAAGAAAGAGTACACCAAATTAATATTTATTTAAACTGATTAAATTTCATAATAAGAAAAAAAAGTTTCTTCGCATATTTTTTTACCATTCACCACCCCGTTGCTTAAATCTCGTGTATCGGTAGTACTATGTACGCAGCATACTTCCGGTAACGCTTAAAGAGAGAAGGTACCTCTCTCTGTCTAACCTCCTCCAGACGCGTGAACGTGTCCACATCCTATAGCAATGTCTCTTCCATTTTTATAAGCTCTATTAACGCATTCGCGACCGGCAAATTTTTTCCGTTTCAAATACCGAGTACCGGCGAAAATAATAAAATTCTGAAACTGGGTGCCACGAACTTCTATCGTTTATCGTTATGGACGTGATTCACGTCAGCGGCAACCAGGAATAGAACTTGAAAAGACGTGAATTCACATCAGCGGTCGCAAATGTGTTAAGAGACGAGGTAGCTGCTCGGATAAATTCATGGCCGCTCCCACAGATGTAGCGCGCATTCGTCATTCTTTATTTCACTCAAGCCTTCTTATATGTGTTTTAGTTAATTCTTAAATAATGGTTATTATTTTCGAAACAACTTGTTATTTGGTAAACTCGATTTACGTCGTAATTCCCGGTAGAGAACCGTATATACCATTATCCGGCACAGTTTGCGATAATCATATTTCTTTGTAAAAGCATACGAAATATTTCGGTTACGGGCACTTTTTTTTTATCATATTGAACGAACGAATACCATAGTATAGGTTTCTATATTTTTGGTTGATTATATACTCAACTCCCCTTACCACGAACACTTGCGATCGTAACCAACGGAATTATATTACCGTCCTTTGTGATCGTCGATAGAATTACAATAAGTATAACCTAAAATTACTAATCATGGGTACAATATTATTCCAACGTCGCATATTTCTCTAAGAACATTCTTTTAATAATTCTTTGGTTTTAAGATTGCGGGATTCATAATAAATGTGTTTATATAACTACAGGCGTTCTCTTGAAGCAAATGTAAATATAGCAATAAACATCTTACATGGGAACAGGAAACATCGTAATTGAGCGATGGGAAATACTTTGCAGAATATTCGCGTAGGGTCACCGACATTGCACGGTATGGCATTTTGCAAATCTAATGGAACAGAAGGAATAAAAACGACAATTAAATTATTTACTTTTAAACATTTAAAAATGGAGGAGGTAACCTAAACAACCTGTTCGTAAAATGTAACGATAAAAGAAGTCCCGCCTCTATTAATCACTCGACAAAGCAAATCATTATTTTTTCATTTCAAAAGCGATCGTCAGTCTTTTTTCATGCGTTCGATTATGAAGATCGTGTTGTAGAAATATCTATTTACAATATTTTATTTAGCATCGATATCTTATGTCAAGGTATGCGAATGATATTTTTACTACGTGGAAAGGTTTCCTGATCCTTGCATATTTAATAAAATTGTACCGAAGTGCGCCGGTAAAGTAGCCCGAAATAAACTAGAAGTTTTGATTTCATTAATCTGTCCAAAGTTTTGTACGCTTTGTACATCATGGATTTGTTTTTATTTTCTTAATCTCTTAGTCCTGTGGATCATACACGATACAATGCGAAGCGCGATAAATTTTATATTTAAAAGTATGTATGCTTTCACGGATATGCTCCTAAATGCCCCAAGAAATGAACGGTATTTTTATTGCTTCGCCCCCAGTAATCGTATCATTAAAGTCACAAGAAAAGAAAAAAGTAACAGCTATGGATCCTGTTGTTATGAAATTGATATTGTCCCCAACATACAAATAGTATCCGGAACACAGATCCAGGGAAATGAAAATGATCCTCCCAATAGCGAAGCTAGTGATTCCGACGATGCTACTAATTGTGACAGCATTTAAACGTGAATGATTATGGGTTTATTTGATATAACCAATTTATCATTTTATTCCGATAGATTAGCTGTGCGCGTCGTGTGCATTTCTGTTTACAAACATCAGACTCCATCTCTCTTCCTCTGGCGGCGACCTCCAGAACAACGTCGGTTCATTCCCTTCGTTATGCTGTCCCTCTCTTCCTGTTTCTGCTTCTTGCAGGTTCTTTCTGCCGCAGTCCCCACTCTGAGGTCGCGGAACGACGGTTGAGACTTAAATTCCTCAGGTGAGGACCAGCACGCTTTAGCTTGGGAATCGGCGTGCCTTCGACTCACCCTGGCGACCCACTGGAGGTGGAGGTGGATCTAAATTCATTCTTGTCGATTTTATATATATATGCAATATTTCAAATACCATATCCCACTGAACACCAAACCTAACGGTTACGTAACCTAAAATTAACAAATAACATAACGTTTGTTACAATATAATAACCTAACGGTTACGTAACATAGAGCTAACTAGTCACATGCCATTTGTTAAAATGCAGGAACTTAACGGTTATGTAACATGGAGCTAACAGGTCACATAATATTTGTTACCGTCATATCTATATAAATATAGCGTAACTTTGTTACTCTTATCTTACATTATGTTACTGTCCTGATATTACTGTGTACATGCAGCACATATTTGTAACAAAACGGAACTACATTGGTGCTGTCATCTATTTTATTACATCGTCGTCATCGTCATTGTCATAATTCATCGTCAAATGTCATAAGATTAATACATGTCATATTTTGTTTACTACTCGAATGAAAAAATGTGACTTTAATCCGTACGCGCATATACGTTATCAATAATTGTTTGCTAGTCGAATGAAATCATAATAGTCTTTAAGTAAAATCAAATAGTTTATCATTACATCATTTCATTGAAAATCTGATCTGTCATTTAATATCTAACTATTGCCAAGTACCAAAAAATAATAAAAAATAAAAAATTATATAATTTTTGATAAAATTGCGTGATTTTTTACATTAAATGTATGAAGAATTAACATTATTTTAAGGTAACTGAAATTATAACATTAATATAACATGTTACCTTACTGAGTGGGTAATAATAACTAACATCCAACTTCCGTGTTACTTTTATGTTACATAACGTGTTAGCTTCGAAAACGTAACATTTACCCAACAGTTATATAACAATGTTCCCTGGGATACTGTACGCGAACAAAAATGTTTCAATATTTCGATCACTTCTAATTATTATTTTAGACTAAAACCAGAAACTGCGACACGCGAAATGAAAATGGAACGAATGTATACTGAATTTCGAACAACGCCGGTTCTACCCACCAAACACTAATATAACTGTTAGGTAAATGTTACATTTTCGAAGCTAATGTGCTATGTAGCATAAAAGTAACATCGAAGTTAGATATTTATTATTATTTCCCACTCAATGAGGTAACATGTTATGTAACATGTTATATTAATGTTATAAGTTCAGGGACCTTAAAATAATATTACTTTTTCAATAATTTAATAAAAGAAAATAATGCAATGTTTTATTTTGTATTATATCGTGGCACTTGGCAATAGTTAGGTATTATATAATAAATCAGACTGTAAATGAAATTATGTGAATGATAAACTATCTGATTTTAAATGAAAACAATGATTTCATTCGACTAGCAAACAATTACTGATAATGTGTATGCGCATGCGAATTAAAATCACATTTTTTCATACAAGTAGTAAACAAAATATGACATGTATTAATCCTATGACATTTGACGATGAATTATGAAAATGACGATGACGACGATGTAATAAAATAGATGACAGCACCAATGTAATTCTGTTTTGTTACAAATATGTGCTGCATGTACACAGTAATATCAGGACAGTAACATAATGTAAAATAAGAGTAACAAAGTTACGCTATATTTATATAGATATGACGGTAACAAATATTATGTAACCTGTTAGCTTCATGTTACATAACTGTTAAGTTCCTGTATTGTAACAAATGCCATGTAACTAGTTAGCTCTATGTTACGTAATTGTTAGGTTATTACCCTGTAACAAACGTTTCGTTATTTATTAGTTTTAACTTATGTAACTGTTAGGTTTGGTGTTCAGTGGGTAAATGGCTGGTTGCGTAAGAACATTCGGTACTTTGAACACTGTTGACTGTAAATACACCCGCAAGAAAACCAGAAACCGCAGCGTTTAAAATGAAAAATGGACAAATGTTTTCTACGTTCAGAACACTTGTTCCTACACGGGAACTCGTACTAAAGTATTTAGTTACGGATTGGAACTTTTTCGCTATCATGTATGTCAAATTCTGCGTAAAAAGCATTGCCAAGTACCGAGTTGCGACGAATCTCCCTTCCAAAAATCATTATTTCTGTCCTACATTAAGTTTCTGCAAAAAAAGTTATTGAAAGCATATCACAGGGCCATGTATATACTTCACCTTGATATCTTTTCTTTTAATCTAAAATATCTTTTTTCCATATGATTCAGCCCTACATTCGCCGCTTTGCAGATTCACAACTTTTTTGCGTTATTGCCATACGGAAAAATAGAAATTTCCCCTTTTAGCAAAGGACAGCATTGCTGGTAAAGTTTGAATCTTACTTTAGGAGTGATTGCACCAATAGCAAACATTTCTGCATTTGTATCGAAAGTAGATGTAATCATAGGTCAGCTTTCTTTAGAAAAAATGCTTCTTAAATTAGCAAAGCAATTTGCAGCAACGACCAAAAAATATTATTGTCACTACTCGAACGACCGAGGGATATGTAATTTCTTGTTGTTAGAAAAGAATATTGAAACCGTGAATAGAATTCGTGTTACCCCCGTGGAGTAATTGTTTTTGTGCCAATATGATAAGAAAGTTTCCGAAAAACAATTTTGCTGACCCATTTTTAAGTGTACACATTTACTGAAGGAAGTACAATTTTTTTGTTATCACTGTAAATTATTTTTCTGCGCGTGCAACGTCAATTATTTATTTAATTGCCACTTAGTAATACCTTAATCACTAAGGCCCGATTCCACAACTTGGGTTAACTCGAGTTGTGGAACCGGACCTAAGTGATTCCTTGTAAAGGACTACTTGGCGGGTCGATCCCCAGAATTTCACAATACCTACATCGATTGGACCAACGCATTCATAAAATTACTTTTTCGTTACTAAGAAAGCCTTTACAGCGATTACGTATCTGAATTCAGTATTGATATTACAAGCGTTATATCTCGTTACACTTCTTTGCATTCGAGAAAAATACAACCATCACTTATCATCTGCTACTGAATTTTTAAAAGGGAAGTGTAACACTTTCAATAACGTTATACTTGTAATTAACCATATCACGAAATCCTAAAATAACCCTTCAGCTTTGTTTATTTGGGCTCACGTTAAATGTTGGGTATCGACCAGCCAAGTAATCCTCTATAAGGAATCACTTTGCGTTTAACATATGAGTAAAGGGCAATTAAATGATAAATGATTGTTGTAGCAATATCGCAAAAAAGTTGTGAATCTGCAAACCGGCGAATGCAGGGTTGATTCATATAGAAAGAAGATATTTTAAATTATAAGAGGAGATTAAAGTAACGTACATACTTGCCCGTGTGGTATGATTTCAATAATTTTTTTTGCAGAAACTTAATATAAAACAGAATAATGATTTTTTGGAAGGGAGATTCGTCGCAACCTTGTACTTGGCAATGTTTTGTTACTCGGAAGTGTTTTTGAGGGAAATTTTACAATTTTTTGTATTGTAATAAAATTGTATCCTAGCAATTTAAAATCAGCATTGAAGTGGAATGCATAACCGTGTATTGAAATTGTACACTAAAATGTACACCGGACATCATTACATTGCGACGGTTGTAATCGAAAAAATACACCCACGCGGACCACGTAGATAAGATATCTGGCATAAACAAATATATGTGTGTAATAGACATATATAGAAGTGTACGAAATGTGCCGGAGTATGTACAAATGTCCACATCGTCTACAGGTAGTGGACGTATTTTTGAACATTCAACATATATATAATATACATCCCACATGGAAAAAGTATGTATGTTAGACGTATACAAGATATATGTATAGTAGTCGGATATAAGATATCTGATAAACGTACATATGAATAACAGACGCATATAAAAGTTTTCGATCTATGGTCAAAAGTTTAACAGCTGTATATTAAACATATTTTTCATACATGATGTTATACGTATTTTGAAACACATTATCACGATCTGTTCAGGAACTGCGATTTTCAGGATATACAAACATCTGATTCTGAAATAATCCCCATAATGGTAGTCGGGTTTTAAATCCGAATATTGTAGGTAATAAGCTACAGTGCTGACTACTGAGCTACCGTGGTCTCTGGCTTGTGCAACATTTTTCGTATGCAAGAACATTACTGCAATAAGTTTAATTCAAATTTGGTTTAATCAATGTCAGTCGTATTGCCAATTTCTGGCCAAAAAGTACATGTATATAAGTAATATATATTACTTGCAAATATTTATACATGTATAAGGACACCGTGACGACAAGGCAACACGTTTCGTGACATGGGTTCGATTTTGTATGAACTTTACTTTGAGTGTTCAGTAGTCACATCGCACATCAAAGACACATATAACAAACATGTAGCAAAGAAGCATTTAACATATCTTTTTATTTGAGTATATCTCCACACATAGAGCAAGCATTTGTTGTATTAAATACTTCATGGGGAGAAAGAAATTCTACGATACATTTGTTGTTACACTTACATGATATGTATGTATGTAGGTCATACATATGTGGCAAATAAATGTTCATTTCCTTAATACAGGCGCAATTTACGCATATTAAACGCCTCTTGCATGTGTAACGCTGTAGATACAAGTGCCTATTTACGACAGATATATTATACGTTTACTAAACGTATTTCCTTGATGAAAATGTGGATGCCCTAGTAACGTATGTAATACATACATTGTACATCTAAAATCTAGTAGAATACTTTAGACATTCCGTGAACATATACCATACATAGATTTTTAACTTTTGATATACCGAAACATTCTATAAACATACAATAGACATTTCGTTCCGTGTGGGGCATTGTTGATGAACCATGCCGATTGAACATTATATAAACGTAAATAACGTATGCACTCGTTTTCCTCGGGAATGCATACACATATGTTCATCTACATTTTAGGGAAAAGAGGTCTTTAATGAAATATGCGTTAAAAAAACATGTCGACGCCATACCTATTGTGGGTTAGTGCCGACGAGATACCTTGCTCGGTTTTTCGGACCACCTTCCGAAATACCTTCCGAAATTTCCCAAAATACGCCTGATAGATGCGATTATGATAACCGTCGAGTCGCATGGCAAGAACAAAAAAAAACATCAAGGAGGGTCGTTCAAGATTGCTGAGAGAAGGAACGTTACCTGTATAAAGAAAGGCGGTACTTTCCCAAGCAGGGAGGCAAACGGACTCCGGGTACAATTCCTTCCAACAAAAATAAAAGAAAAGTTTTCGGCTTACCCTAACAAACGTTAAATACAATAATACAAAAATAACAAAATGATTATCTAATCGGAAGATACATTAAATGAAGGAAGAGGAATAAAGGTCTCACATTAAGGGAAAACTATGATGTATGGCATGGTACTGAATATGCCCCAGGGTCATCCGGCATTATTGGTTGTTTTCCTCCTGTGTTGGTCGGCATTTTTCGGTTTCCATTGAGCCGTCAGTAAAGTTGCGTTTTCAAATCATCCTACGAAAGAGCAAGAATTATGTAAATCTGTTGAAAGATAATTCATGTGCATGTGTATGACAGAGTATATACTTGGCACTGGACTATGACAAATGATAATTTACAATATAATACAACTTTCTATCAACATCGTTTAGGATGATTCGAACAAATTTTAATGGAACGATCCAGTTTGTACAGAAATATGGATATCCACTATGTAACTCGGCATATCTTGTATGTACTTAATTAATTTATTATTCTCACAGTTACTAAGAATGAGACAAGTGCCCGGCAACGAAACGCGACCGAGTCACTTGATTATTCCATATCTGTGGTTAGATCGATCGATCAGTTTTCCTTGATATGAATATTATTAGGTTCCTCTTTATTCAAACAACAACAGGGGAAAGGAAGGAAAACCATAATAAATTGCAGATGAAAATGATAGCAATGAGAGAAATGGTCACATTCGAGAAAAAGAGTATATCGATTTTGTACATGTATCGATGCGTTTGGGACGCAGAATATGTGAGATTGTGAGGAAGTTCACCTATTAATAGAACTCCCAGCATCGAAAATTTGGAACGACCGGCCCCAGCCTTCCAGGACTAGTGCTACGAGCAGATGTGCAATTTGATGCGCACCATTCAATTAGACCACATGAAGGATTATTTCACCCCAACCAAACACAATCGGCTTATTCTGCAATGCAGTTACAGGATGAGACAGTGTTACGATGCAATCGGAATTCCTTAACAAATCTTTACCTGGCTCCGTGATGGTGATTAACGTCATCGTTACGTCGCAGTGTGAGGTTAAGGTGATAAGAACGTGGCGTCTGCAGGATCTTTATGAAATTTTTCTCCGAATGGCGTATACCGAATTATGAAAAATTTTAAACGTCAATGTGGAGGCCGAAAGAAGATCCTGATACCCATACAATTTTCTTTATTTTTTAATTTGTCTGTAAACGCGTTGAAATTTTTAATGAAAAAAAAATGAAATTTTATTGATACCTGGGCCCTCCTGGGAGCCTTCGTATTCACGTGGTAAAATTTCAAACGACTCCGTACTCCTCGTTCGGGGAAAAGTTTAATAAACGGCTGATCTTTGAGATAGCGACACTTTCATTACTCCTTAATTGATAATTGTGACCGTAAGACCCAGTGCCGTATGCGAGGGTGGATGTGCGGCATCAGGGTTTACTTACGGCCATACATTGCTATCCACAGAGGTTAATCGCTAACTGCGGTCCAGAGGTGAAGCCAAAGAACAAGAAACTCCGCCATTTTACCTTCTAAACAGTAGCTACGTCGTGTTGACAATCATCTCGCATATTTATGTAAGCTCTAAATCAAATGATGGGTGCAAGTGATTTCAAGTCATGAAAGGTGCCACGATATTGTTGAGTAACCCCCTGCAAACATTTTAGATAAAAGGGAATATCCTAGTAGCTCCCTTAGAAAGCACTTTTCGACAGATATTTGTATGAACTTTTCTTCATAAAAATATCTCAGGAATCACCCCTTGAATTTTTTCCGCATGTTTAGGAAACACCCTGTATATACAGTTCTCCATCAAAAACGTTAAAATTTCTAAGGATGAACGCATAGATATTTGTTTCCTGCAGAGGAATTGCCGATAAATGTTGGAACCAGCATTATAAAGTGCGATCGCTGCTATGCTAAAAATGTTTCGATATTTTGACCATTTTCAACTACAAATGAATACTTAAGCCAGACACACCGACAGTTGAAATAAAATCCGGTTAAATGACTACTGCGTTTCAATTTGTACAGACGTATTTTAACATTTTAATTCAAACGATACTATGAGAAAATAAACAACTGCACCTGATCGGATATAATTATCCAGAGTACCAAAGTTTTCATATACATGTCTCAGGAAAGTCGTACATCCATATACAATGGCTGACATGAATGCCTCCCCTGCAGATACGGCATCGCCTGTGCAGGATTGGAGGGCATTGATGTCTCCCAGAGTACAGTGGCGGATATGAATGCCTCCCCTGCAGATACGGCATCGCCTGTGCAGAATGGGAGGGCATTGATGTCTCCCAGTGTACCTTCGTACACAGTGCGCCTATAACAATTCTCACAGATGTGATCGAAAATTACTATATAAAAGATTTCGAAATATAGAACGCGTGCTTTTTAAAATTCGTACACTCGCATACTTCAACTCCGAACATAATTGTGGAGGAAATCTTGAAATATTGTACCTTGAAAAAATGTCGACCACGTGCACACAGAAAAATAATTCAGTCATAATACAAATTTTTACTCGCTTCAGCAAATGTATTCACTTCTAAATGGACCAACAAAATATGCTTGCAGAAATATTTTTACTAGATGGGCAACTTAAAAATTATTGCTTCACTGAGGCAACGGAAATTATACTTATGATTGCAATGTCCTTTACTAGTTGCAACAAACTAAAAATGGCCCGTATTATCTAGCAGTAGCAATATTTTTCCTCTGTTGCTAAAATTCATTTGTTAATTTAGCGAGCCTTTTTACTAAAGAAAGATCTCTGATGATAAGATTTACGTTTGAAACAATTTCAAATGTTTTTACTGTTAGCGCAATTATTACTACAATAAGCGTCAAATTTTATCAGCAATTCTGTCCTGTGTTAAGATGGCAAATATTTGTTTTTCCGGGTGTATTCTACATTTCGAACAGGTATCTTTAACAACGTAGCGGTTCCTGGAGCAAATGCATTATTAATATTGTCTCTCTATGGCTGCGATATGAACCATTTTGACCTCGTACAAGAAAATTTCGCAAATTTGCTACTTTTCCATTTTAAATTAAATGGTCTTAACCCCTTAGCCTATACGATATATGCCAATTGCGTAACTTTGCCACGAGTCAGACTCGTGGTTATAGGTCAAAGGGTTAATGAAGTTGAAAATAATACATAAAACACAATTATTCCTATTAAAATGTAGAACGAGGTTTGCGTTTTAAAACGGTATATAACATACAGGAAAAACAATTTTGTTTAAAAATAAATCTGAAATCTTAAACAGGAAAAACCCCAATAACCTCCCTGGCAACCTAATAGAGCTTGAGCAAGCCTGTATGGCAAGACGCAGATGCATTTCTCACATTTTGAATTCTGCAATCTGCCTGCGATCGGTTCCACGAGTCTCCTACTTGACCGTTCCGTCATTCTTGTATCCATTGTCCGAATCCTCCGAATTGTCCAATGGCCCATATATTGTCGCACGAGCCTCCGATCCTGCCCATCGCCAACCGACCAGCAAGCCTACATCTTCACATTAGAATTTCACGAAGCCACTTCCCCTTAATAAACGTAATACAAATCTAAGGCATCTCAACAACTAAATCTAAGTTCATTAAAACTTCAAGAGGTTTTCGGTATCTCTTCACAGGGTGTCCCAGAACTTGCAGTAATTCCTGAAACTGGAGGAAATTGACAAAATTACAAGTCGCACCTTCCTCTTTAACTTTCTCCTCGGATGTTCCCTTACCGAGTTATTAACAATTACAGATAACCAACCTGATTTTATTGGTATTGGCTATAAGCAAGAGAAGAGACGAAATCAATTCTTTTTTTTTAGGAACATATATTGCTATGATGAAAGTACCTCACTATCGTGCTTTCATTAAAAATCTGAATAAGTTAAATATTTTTAAATTGTATAATGACTCGAAGTATATTATTTGAGACAGAATCTTTGGAACACAGTGCAGAACAAATTGAAACGTTAACAGTAAAATGGATTGGGTACCCTATTAAGTGTTTCGATATATCGAACACTTTTGAATGAAAATGGATACAAAGACCGGAAACATTAATTGCCCCTCTTGTCGTAAGTCAATTGCCCCGAACGTCATTTTAACGATCGAAAGCATATTGACAAATGATAAAAACGATTTCATTTAAAAATATATACACAGCGATGCAAAGCTAAACGGACGCTCTTTTTATATGCCACATTTTCAAAGTGGTAAAAAGCAATACACTGTATTAAAAAAGAAACAAGTGAGGGCTAAACAAATTTACTTCTCATCATAGTTTCTGTGTTTTAATTTTTTTAAATAAACGAAGCTGCAACAAATTTGTTAAGTCCCAAGAAAAATGTGAGACAGAATGAGGAATGTATGATAAAATTAAGAATGATATTAAGGAAGAAAATTAAAAAATGCATTAAACATGGCTCAATTAACGCCGTAAAACAACTTACCCCGTTCTCTCCTACGTTACGAACAATATGATGAATTGGGTATTTTACAGAATGGCCGCGCATTAAAATCGGGCATTCTGCACAATGCCCAGGTACTTATAATAGTCCTCATACATTATGTACATATATGTATGCACACTCACGCGACGCGTATATACGAGCAATTTAAAAATTTCATCTTCTTTGATTACCTCGTCACCCTATCCCTTATTATTTTAATGTTTATAATTTCATTGTAAGTATTTGTTATTAATTATCTCGGGACAGGGGGGCATAGGTAAATAAATCTCGGTAACAGACCCCAGGTTTCGTCGTACCCTCCTTGCCACCGTGATTTTCGCGAAGGTCGTTCGTTTCCTTGGCAGTTTCCGAGCGTCCGGCTATCCATCCACCCATTTATCGTTCGTCCTTCCTTCCGAGGGGTTCGATCAATTTTTTCTTCTCGTCGCCATATTGCGGATTCCGCACTCGCCCCGACACGGCGAGGCGCATCTGCGGCGGCTGCACCTATCGGGAAGAATAGCGAAAACTGCCAGGGTGTACCACACCTAGGGTAGAATCCTGAAGGAACAGATGATGATCCCGTTTAGGAAGTTGCAAGGGTGTCTCACTCGCCTCGAGACTTTACGGTTACGGAGTTATTAGGGTCAGTGGTTTTCATTTCTATCATTCCTTCTTTCCTCGGGTCCAGTCTGGAATTTCATTGCATTAATCGCAGTAATATGCAAATTTCTTTAATAGAAATGCGAATTGCTCGAGGATGCCGAGGACAGTTGTAATCATTTATACGTTTCTGTTTATGTAACGGAAAGCTGCGGCCTCTTCCGACCAACCATTGGGAAATATATCAACCAAATCTTCCTCTAGCAAGGAAATTACCCGTTGTACGTCACCGATTATATTGGTTATGTCATATGTTATAATACATAAAAATAAGTTTTTCATGCGTGCTAATGCGTGAGTATAAGAAGAAAAAACCATCTCCAAAGTTGATCTCCGAAAATAGTCTTTTGACCCTTTCTCGTTTAATCCTTTAAAGGCACACCATTCGGTGCACACAAACTTAGCGAAATACATTTATCTTTCCTCAATTGGGGAGGAAAAGTATTCAGGTCTATCATACTGAGAAAAAGTAGTTGTTAAATCCCTAAAAGGGATATGACGTACAGCTGCGGATGAAGGTATAATTTTACAAATAGTAATTGTTTATCGTATCCTTTTTGGGGACTGGCGCCTATTTCAGAACTCGTGTGGTAATGTTTAACCCTTAACGCTCCGACTTTTAATTGTGAAAATATCGACCGGGAATTCCAACTTATTCTCATCGTACATCGACTTAATCGGTGGTGCTTGAGAGGCACACTTGGAGCGTTAAGGGTTAATACCGTTTCCTCTGTGCCCTATACCTGTACGTGGATTATCGATTCATCGTTAGCACATTAAGGCGCGCCAAGCATGCAACCGCGTTGTACAAAGTTGCACGATGAGGTTGCCCGAAGTCGGTACACACTTGCAATCTCTACGCCGTCCCGCAACCTAATGACAACCTAATTGCATGCAATCAAGTTCGGGAAGAACTTTGCGGTGCGTCACGACCCATAGCCAGGCTTTTTTTTCGCTGTCGGATCAAAGGGGTTGCGCGCGGTGTATACGCGCCAAACTCTAAACATGTGAACTGTATATGTATGAACGACGATGCACGCGCGCCCGCACACAAACACCCACGCGACGTCTGGCAAGACTAACAAGGAAAGTATCCCAGGTCGATCTCTCCGATTTCATTTCTTTTATAATATTTTGTAGTAGACCAGAAACTAAGCGACACGTATTTTTTTTATCTGCTATTAAACACTTTAAGGGAGTGAAACCACCATCCAAAGTAAGGCATGTCAAGGGGCGATTTGGAAGTTTCACCCACGAGAACATAATATTTTTTAACCAATCCACCTGGAAAAGCTTTCCCATAACGAGAAATGAAAAATATAATTTTCTCAATAAAAAAAAAATTAAGGGGTGAACCACCCCTCGCATGCCTTACTTTGGATGGTGGTTTCACCCCCTTACAGTGTTTAATGGCAGATTAAAAAAAATACGTGTCGCTTAGTTTTTAGTCTACTATAACGTATTATAAAAGAAATGAAATTGGAGAGATCCACCTGGGATACCTTCCTTCTAATTGTAAGTACGACGCGAGTGTCATTTCCAGTTTTCGATCAGTTGTCGAACCGCGTCATGGAACTTGCCATAGCAGCATGCACTTGTATTAATCTTACGTTGTTATAAAAGAAAAAATGTAGAAAGTCACTCGACTGGAGTGAAACTTCTCTAATCGTTCCTGCTCCTAAATGACAATGACAATTACAAGTTATTGAAGAAGCAACGACTACTAGAGAAGTTTCACTTCCGTCCCGTGGCTTTACACGTTTTCATTATTTATATGAAAACTAGCTTCCCCCGTCCTCCCAGCTCGCATAGGAGCCAAGAAACGTATTTTCATCGACTTACTGCATTAATACTAACCCTACCGATAATTTATACCTCCATTACTAATCCATTGAGAACGATCATTCCCAGACAGCAGAAATACATGGCACAGAGGTTCATAGAATATTCTTTGACAATATTTCAATATTAACCCTTTGCACTCTGTTGTCCCCTCAGAGGGGACATTTTAAGTCTAGATGGGATAGCGCCGAGTGCAAAGGGTTAATAGAATATGGATTTATGTGCTATGTACATTTTCTGAACATAGGATAAATGTACTTTTGGTCAGTTTTATATATTCGAAATATATTTAACGAAATATTGTATGAACGTGGAATTGATACTTCTTACACGTAAGAAGTAGCATGTCTTATACATATCTGAATGATATTTTTTGGCACGCAAATAAAAATACAAAAGATTCATGTTTCAGTATTCTATTTTTAAGTTAGGGTCAACATTTGGTCAGATAAAATATTGTAACGTTGAAACATAAGCACCTACTTATACAAAAAATAAAGTACTTACCCAGGGAATATAAATTTAAAGTATTGGTGCACGTATGTGTATTCAAAATAAAGTAATAATATATTTTATATTTATATAATATATTTGTTTAGCCGGACAGGTAAAACTGTCATCATAAAGTGTCACGCGTGGTTGTGTCAAGACTGCCAAAAAGGGAGTGCCATTTAAAAGGTCACGAGCAAACTATTTTCGTGCGATCGCATTGTCAGAAAAGAGTGAAGAAAACAGAAGAAGATTCGTAAGAATGGCCAAGAAAAATGGTGAAAATATGGATACCCTAATACATACATTGTACACTGGTGGACATGAATGGCTTTCCATCATGCATTGGCGATGCCATATCTACAGGAAATGCATTCATGTCCGCCACTGTACATGTAAAATCCAAGAGAATACTTGAGACATTCCGTGAAAAAAATATTATACATATATTTTTAAGTTCTGATATATTGAAACATTCCATGTACTGTGTATTAATGATTTTGTTCCGTGTGGGCTGTTGTTTTAATTTCTTCATTCACAGATTTTTACCCCGTCGCCATTTCTTTTTCATTTTACTGTTGCTCATTTACATTTATGATGCATTAATGAAACGTTATGTGATTTCTTATCGAGTACTACTTGCCGGATCCGTGCTCAAAATTTCACGATACCGAAGTCAGCAACCTGATGTTTTGAAAATTGATTGCGTACGGTAAAATTGATACGCTCACAATATCCTGACAAACCTTTTCAACCTTCTCAGTTGCACTTCCACTTTACAATTAATGTGCTTCTGTTTTTTCATTTGCAGCGATTTGGAGTTAAATTATAATGTACAATTTAGAGGATACGAGAATGCTATACTTTTAATGAAGACTCTGTCCAGAGTCGAATATTATACTTATAATAGGAAATTTTATTTGAATAAAACGCGGATGCGCCAAGTAGTACGGGAAAAGGAATCAATTAACGTTTCTTTAATGAAGAAATTAGAGCAGCATGGTAATGCCAGATCGCATGAGAAACGGACATCTAGAACGTATGTACTTGGCTTTGTAACGTGATTTCAACGCATTTTGAATTTAGAAACATAATTTAGAATATAAAGGCAAGCTTGTATCGGCAAGATTCTTTCGCACGAAAGTTTTTTTGAGGGCTTTCGATTGCATGGGTATTAAACAATACGTTATTCTTCTTATCTTACCCCGCTATTCGATGAGCAGTTTCGCCCTACGACTGCGAAGACTACGAAATTAGTTAACATTTTTATTCGTTAATAAGCTGCTCGGTGCAATAGAACAATAAAATCAAACCTATGCCCTTCGCAAGATAGAAACGAAGATATCTATAAAAATCCTTTCAAAATTGACCTAGTCGTTTTTGAGATTACCTCGAACACGCAAACTTTCTCTCTTTATGGTATTATAGTATAAAATAGGATAAATATAAAGATATAGATTAATATTTCCTAGGCCTAAGTCTGCCTCCAGAGATGCTCCATAGAATAATGAAAACCGCATAAAAATCTATCCAGTAATTATCGAGCTTAGCCTATTCAAATAATGGAATCTCTACTACACTCAGAGCTTCGACGAAGCACGGAGATGCCCCGTCAGGATTTTAGAGCTATTAAATAAATATCCTTTTCTGATAAAATCGGGAAATCCGTCAGTTCATCATCATTGATGCAGAGGAGTTGTCTCAACTAGCAACAACTCATTCCCAACATACTCTACATCACTAAGAACTACTGCAGCGCCCAGGAATATATATCAAAGGATCCCAATAATTCCAAACCAAATTATGGCATGTTAAGGTATTTCAAAAAATAAATAAATATGTCATCTCCAAACCCCCACTTATTTCCTCCCATCCAGACGTAACAGTACCTATATGTTATGCCATCCAGGCCATGGATTAGCTGTAGTGGACATTTCATTTCGTTTCTATCACTTTGTGTGTAGAATCACACACAAAATGAAATTAATTATAATCATGTAATGTATACAGGATGTCCCAAATCGAATCTATAACCTTTACCAATTGCGATTTCATGTCGATGCTGACATAATATTTACGAGGCGAATTCAAAAACTTTAACCGTAAAGGGTTAAAAGGGGCAAGCGATTATAAAATTCGAAGTCGAAACTTCCACTTTTTAATTCAATATTCATTTTAACCTGAAACTACCGACAAATTGTATATATGTGCAGCCAAATAATTGATGGCATCAATAACATTTTTGTTGATTCAACCATATAATATGGTTATAAGAACAGCTAAGTATTTCGTTTTGTTGACACGACAAAATTCTTTGACTAATAAATTGTGGTTAGAAAATATTGGAATGGATCACACCTAATATTAACGAAATTTGGTAAATTTAAACGAAATAGTTCGTTTATTACCTGAAGTACTTTCTAACATTAACAAAACTATTTAACCGAAGCACGTTAGTTGAATGAAGCAAAAGGATCTATTATATTAAATGAACTAAAATTCGGTTCACTTAACCGGAACGTTTTTTGGAATTAACCAAATAGAATCGATCACATTATTTTGTTCTAAAAATTAATTTGTTTTCCTGCATGCACCTATTTCTACCGGAACCGATCAGACTAACCAGTTTTTAATTAAACAGTACACAGAGGGCCTTGTGTAACAACAAAGCATTGGTTACGCGTCTTTTTGTGCAGTTACGGAGTACAATGGCGGACGTGAATGCCTCCCCTGCAGATACGGCATCGCCTGTGCAGGGTGGGAGGGCATTGATGTCTCCCAGTGTACAATTATGGGCATTTCTTCGTCCTAGTCTAGGACTCCTAGGACGTTCTCAGCTTTATCTCTGCTTAGACCATATCTATCTAGACCTCGCTTTTCCGTAGAAGGAGTAAACTCGAATGCACCATGTGAACCGACTGCACGAACTAGGGTTCATTGTGCACATGTAAAAATCAGACCTTAGACCATGTATGTGTACGCTTCGCTTTGCAATGAAAGTGGTGTACGAATGGAGGGGAGACCGAGACAAATTGATCAACTTTGTCAGTAATGCTTAATTGTGGGGAAGACATTGAAAATTTTCGAACATACCCAGACAGCATAAAATATTCATAGAATATAGAAAAGAAGTTGGAAAATATTCCTTATGTATATCCGACATTGGAATGATATTTTAAATTATTGTATTAAAGTATGTATTAAAAAAGAAAACAGTGAGGACTAAACAAATTTACTTCCCACCATAGTTTTTATGTTTTAATTTTTGATAAATAAACGAAGCTGCAACAAATGTGTTAAGTACCAACAAAAGTGTGGGACACAATTAGGAATGTATGATATAATTAAGAATGATATTACGAAAAAAACAAAAAATGTATTAAACATTGGTTAATTTACCCCGTGGGACAACTTGTCTCGATTTCCCCTAAAACGTGAACCATACCGTTTACCCATACAGTTAAAGCCATTCTGCTTCCTGATAATTTGGAAGTGAAAGGTCCAATGCAATGTCTAGATATACAGGGTGTCCCATCATAGATAATAAACCTCTCAAGGGGTGAAAGAGGGTGAAATGTTGAAATAGAAATTCCTTTTCCATATTTTTGCTCGGAACATTGCAAAAATTGAAAAAGGAACTTCTAATTACCGGACACTCTGGATATGTTCTAAGCTTTTCTTTACTGAACTACCCCCCGCCGTTTGTTTATGTTTACCGTCGCGGAGAAGCCACCTTTGGATATAGACGACAGTCGCGAAAAGACGGGTAAACCATACTTGCGTTACATAGTTATACATTTTCTTCAATTGAATGCAAATAACATTCAATTTAGTAATAGTAAAGATAAACAAATTAATTTTTAAATAATAATTAAAATAGGATTTTGTATATTAAAAAAGTGAAGTTAGTTTTCATTATTCGACGAGTTTCACCTCACGTTAATGTTTCCTCCTGAACCTTATAATTTAAAATTCAAGCTAAAACTGATAAAATATAATACAATATTAGGATACAACGACTTAACCTTCAAGCTGACTTCGGTTATTTCGCCAGAGTACCTAGATTAGGCGATTTATCGTAAAGTGGACGATTTTAAAGGAACTTTTGCAATAACATTTGTTTGAAAGTTGCACGTCGCGCATTGGAAGATCTTTAAGTTGGCAAAGATTCTTTCCGACGTCTGACCATTGAGTTAAAATTGCTTGGGCGACCATTATCGTGGACAGCTAGAAGGTAATTTTTGCCATGTTCGCTATTTTAAATGGCCTCTATTACCACCTTATCATTGGGCGACCTTTGGCGGGGTCCAGCGATGGAAGTGGCGACTTCTTGTAGAGAAATGTGGGAAAAGCGGAGGTTTAGCCGGGGTGCGCCGGGGTGCGCCGGTTCGCCAGTTCGCCGGTAGACAAGGTGCACGGATCGACCCCCGGCAGGGGCTTACGAACGTAATTCTCGGAACGGCACGACTTGGCGACACGTCACGAGTCTCCGTAGGTCGTCGCGGAGGACGGCATTGCGTACCGTGGGGTAGCTCAGCTGCTTTACACCCTGGGCACGGGGAGTTAGGGTCGCAGACCCCCTTACAGCTGCTGTATCGCACACCTTCGTACTTTTACTCCCTGACATATGCCCAATTTATTAGGTATGCAATCACCTTGATGGCCCGTTGGCCACTCCTTTTGAATTGGGCCGTGAAACCGAGTCTTTTTCAAATCCGGATTCAACGTTCGATGCAACTATTACGGTAACTATAAGGAATAAATATGATTTGCAATAGCACGAAACCATACGTAGCAGTTCTCTACCGCAAATTACAACGTAAAGAGGTTTGTTGGCCGGAATCTTTTTTTTTTTTATCATCGCCATTAAGGTTCATTTATACGCGTCCGATCCGTCATCGATCTGGCCCGGTTTTGTACGGGGATGAACGCGAATGCCCTCTGTAGGAATATGGCCCTGCCAATGTAAAAGACCGATGTATGCATGTAAAGGTTGACTCTGTACAAACCGGAGCCGGATCGGAGACGGATCGAAATAAACGGACCCTTAATCGAGAATCGACCAATGCGTGAACAGATGAATGGTTTGAGATCAAATGAAACATAGAATGACGAATCCACGTCATATCGATGTAATTTGGAGCACGATATTGACCCATCTTTGTGACATTTGGCTGCCGCGACGTCTTTCCTCATTTACTCCTACCAGTAAAAAACCGATATCGTTGTCGGTAGGAAGTGTGGTGGCATTTTTTGTTTTTACGAGATAAAACGTCAAATATATCGAAAGTTTCAGATTTGTGGAAAAATGTCATTATTTTTAATCACGGCAGAGTGCTCGGCACGTACACCCTCGCATCTACCCCGTTGCCTTGAGACTCCCTATACCTGTTACATTGGTTATCGCTATTGTACTATAATGTTACAAAAACCCAGATCGTCAAATATCTAAACTATATTTTTTAGTGTTTCCAAATCAAATTCATTGTAATGTTTACACGAACATGCCGTTGTATCCGGACATACTCACTTCACAATATATTTATTTCAACATTGTTATTTATTTACAATACTACACATTATTTGTTGTATTTTTAATAATATTATGATAATTATTACGTACATTTTATTGAAACTTGAATAAACTGAAACATATTTTTAGGTGCCCCTACCTGCAACAACTGTTCTTTTGCTGTAAAATTACAGTAAAGTTGATTGCAACTATTGAGTTGGCATTGCAGAGTCTACATTGTTACTCTACTTTTTTATTAAAACAATATTTTTAGGTATTCCAAACGATATTTAACCTATGAAAATTGGAATAAGTTTTATGGTGAAATCGCATTTTACCCAATTTATTGAGTAACAATAACTAGGTATTTCTCTGATTGTGAGTGTAGTACGTGATTATGTAGATCTTACGAAGGTCCCGAAACTCACAAAATTTCAATTAAAAAAAAATAATTGTTTATCCCAATCTAATACCAAGACGGTTTCGTCAACACGTATCTTTATATTTTACGCATTTCAAAAGTTTAGAATCGAAAACGAACATTTTCAGGACGTAGGCGTGACAATGTTGAATGCGACAGTTATCAAATATTAAAGATTCCTGTGGGAAATATCGAGAAAAGTATTATAAATGTGTGTAGTGAAATTCTCGGATGTCTCGTGAGCAACACATGCTCCGTAACTGCTCTTAGAGCAGAAATTTAGTCACCGCTTAATGTGACAGATGGCGCCATTGATCGATTAGTGTATAAAAATTCATAAATCCAAAGAATTTCTTGAGTTTAACTTCGATCTCTTTACAATCATGCTGCTGAAATGACATACGGAACACTTCATTACGTATAATTATTAACGCAGAGTGTAAGAAACGTCAACATAAATGTAAATGTCGGTAAAATGACGTGCAAGCTTATGTTACCATTCGACTATCCAAAATGGCGTTATCGCCGAAAAAGATAAAGATGAATTTTATTTATCGACGTCGATTAAACTCATCGGCATCTTTGATATCATCTTACTGCTGTGTGCATGTGAATGAAATCCAGATTCACGACAAGCTATAATAGATGTCTTTGATTCGTGTAATTTTATAAACTTATGAAAACGGTGCCCTTCGATATAAATGAACTAAGACAACATATTTTTACTTTTTTCCCAGAAATCTCACTTTTATCTATCTGGGTGAGAATTTTCGAACAACCAGCACATGAACGATGGCGCATTTCTGAGTGGCCTAGGGGAGATCGAACTCAAATGTAAGACAGGGCAACTATAACAAACGTTATCGATTTTTCCTTTAAACTTGGAAAAGCTTACCGACACAGTGGAAGCTTTCCATTGAACCACATATCCCGTATAGTAGTTTCATGTTTTTAGACTGTTACTGTTAGTCTTAGAGTGTTTGGTAGTTATATATATACCAAACACTTGCTTTATATATATAAAATTGTTACACATATGACAATAATAATCGTACAATTTGAATTAAATAGTCAAGCATTAGGACATTCTTCATTTTCCGACAACTTTCTTAATGCTTGACTATTTAATTAAAATTGTATGATTATTATTGTCATATGTGTAACAATTTGTCACGTTACCCTGGCGTTATATTAAATGTATTTCTAATATTGGCCATAAAACATACACTTCAGATTTCCACTGCTGGCTTCAAATGTGCACAGAGTTGTGGAACGCGTAATATGCAATCTCGTTAATAGTCAATGAGAATCTCTCATTGAACCAAATAGATGGATTCTTATTGATTATTAATGATGTTACGTATGTCACTTGCCCATTTCAATTCGGATATAATATACTTCACCCTCGCGTAGAAAACTATGGACGTATCACACGTAATGTACACGTAAAGAACTAGTTGAATTGCACCCAGTGCTTGTAATATCATATATTACCCGAGTAATATAACCCACTAATATCTATAATTATAAGCCGTCCGCGATGCGTCCTTTCGATCGGATTCATCCAGCAATTTGAACGCAGAGCTCATGTCGCGACCGTAATTGCTCGAACGACCGCAGCGCCGCCTAAGTGGAGAAACTTTAAATCACAGGACACGTGTTGCTTCGAGACGTATACACGGTACAACGGTTCGAACGGTTGCAAGATCGGCGGCTCTTAAAGCCGACATTTCGTTTCCTCGAGGTGCTAGTTGCTTCCCGAGAACGCCGCTTTGAACCCGGAATAATGGCGGTCGTTCTTATCGCCGCATAACTCGCGAGCATCTAGATGCACTTGAGAATGCATAATGCACCCGCGCTCGCAAATGACACAACGAAGCCAGGACGCGTGACACGCGTGACAAACGCCCCAGTCCTTCGGCGAAAGGTTGTCGTTCAATATGGCGACTTCCTTCGATAAACCGATGACGTCACGTCCGTTGGGAATATACGTAAGCGCGAAAGTACTTATAAAACTTTTCCCGCGAACTGGGTGCGCCTAATAAATCGAAACTTCACTATGTGATATGAAAGGGTCATTCTATACACGTTAAAACGTGAAAATATTAATAGAAAATTTTCTCCAAACTGGATGCACCGAGTCATTGGAAACTTTAGCACGTAATTACGGAGGGGTTAAAACTAGGGAAATTTAATATCTCGAAAAGAAGAAATGCGTTCGTTCCGAACAAGGGCCAAAAGAAACAAACATTCTTTTTTTTTTTCGAAAAATTAAATTCCCTGAGTTTCAAGAGCTTCGTTAGGGCCTCCACGATCACGTATTAAAGTTTCCGATTATTCGGTGCACTCAGTTTGGAGAAAACTTGTATTCATATATGAAGTGATCCTTTCATAACACCTTAAGGTGAAGTGAAACACCCTTCAAATCAGTCGATTCGAATACAACACTTTTTTTTAAGGGTATTAGACCAAACTGTCCGAAACTTTGACACATCACTCCTGATCATCTAAGAATTGTCCTGACACATTCAAAATTTGGATTTTTTAACAAAATTGTTTAACTCAGCCCAGACTCTAATGATAAAGTAATTGAAAATTATATTCTAACCAATTACACATTCGGTATGTAAATTATCATCAAATTCTTATCAGTTACTATTTAAACATATAATTGTGTATCTGCATCAAATCGAATACACACTAATAACGAATCAGGCAATCGGATTTCTTTCAATTACGTAATTCAAGCGCAATCTGCAATTAACCTTCCGTGATCATGAAATATGTTTATTGCTTTCGGTGACCACTGAGTTCATTTTGTCCAAAACCCCTTTTACTTGATTATAGGCTGTAAAAACATTTGAAACGCTCAGGGCTTCTTTTCAGAACCTTTCCTGCATTATCCTTTTAAAGTTAAAATAGCTTTTAAAGTTAAATATAAAGAATTTTTAATGATAATCAAAATGTTAAGAAAAAACACCTCAACCCAAAATTTCGCTTCGGCACAAAACGACCTAAGAGAGTATCGTTAAGTACGTAATTCGATTTCAAATGAAATTAATGCTGATCATCCTTGTTTTTGACTTAAAATGTCATTAATTTCTGCCAGTCTCGGGAATTACTATGAATTCTAGGAGATCCTGTACATTACATATAAAATTCCAAATACAATTTGAAATAAGGTTAATTTTCTGAATAAGCACCTAATCTGTTGATAAACGTCAGTCTTCTTGGGTGGCTCGCGGTTGCCTAGCGAGATTGCCTCTTCCATGCGCGGCCACGGAAGTACCCTCAGGTTTTAGGCGGGACCGTTCGCTGCCTCTGATTGGTCGACCCTTTCCCCCACCACCGCGCCTCTCGTGGTATAAGAAGGAGGAACGCAGCGCGCGGGTCAGCATTCGGAGTGCTGCCTTGACGCCGTTGTCGAGGATATACAAGGGAACGGCAGGCAGTTACGTTTCGTTATCACAAGTATCGCATAATCGTTTCTGCCCCTCTTTCGCCTCCTTCGCCTGTTTCGCCTAGTGAACGATGCTGTGGGAAGCTGTAACGGACTCTTGTGACGTGTGTCAATGCACTAGGTATATCGACAAGCGTTATCGATGTATCGGAAGATATTCACATATTTCTGGCGCCGTGTTATGTATCTGTGTGGTTAAGTGCAGTGTCCCGAAACTAATAAGGCTTTCGTTGAAAGGTCGTCGTCTGACTAAAGTTAATGACTGTGTCGCATCAGCTGAATACCAAACGTAACGCTATATGCGGCAACAATTAAGATGTTCGATAAGCAATTTTATTCCGATAGGTTTCCTAATGAAGTTTAACCCAAAAACTCTGATGGACTTGTCTTAACTCGGTTTCCTTTAATGCATAAACAAATGTGTCGCAAAGTAGACGTTAAATGGCCCTAATGTAAGATTTTCTCCAAATTGGAGGGTTTTTGAATCCTTACTGTTTATAGCCTATTGAGAATAAGCACGTAAAAAATGCTTATGGAGCATTTCAAAATTCAATTACATCCAGGCAAAGCGATTTGTAAGATTTGATGCGTTAGTATTAATATCGGAAATCTTCGAAAAAGTGTTCTAACTTTTTTCTAGTCATAACGTCTTTGCAGTTATATCGATTTGACGAAACCAGTTCAATTGTTCATTGTTTTAAAGTAAAAGTCGATTCAATAGTGGAGCCATATCAAACAGAGGATTTTAACGAATTAACGAAAGTGAGGAAAAAAACAGTGATAATTACTTAGGTTGTCCTCATGTCGGTGAGATACTTTTTACAACACTGAGTAGAAGTGGAACAATCTGGAAAACATTAACATCAGTTTTTGTGGGATAAGCTTTAGGAACGGATGTTAACCTTTTATAAAGAAAAGAGTTATTAAGTTGAAACAGTGTTTGAAAACTTATTCAGAGATATCAATATTAAAAAGGAAGTGTACTATAAAATAAGAAAGAGTAGATACCATATACATGATTAGTTATTGATTATTTCATTAGGTTTAGCAGTTTTACGTGTCAAAATATAGTGAAATTCTTGATTAAATACCGAAAGGAAATTTTCGACTAAGAGTAACGTGTAACAAAATATCATTCTAAATTGAAATTGTATCGAAATGTTTTAGGCAGAATTGCCTTTTCTTTTCAGAATATTAATAGGATAGGGTGATTGCTTAAATAGACCAGTGTTTTATTTACACGATTAAATCTCAAATTGCAGGCATGTTGTGATACAAGAATGGCAGTATTATGAAAAAATTGCCACATTTTTAAGTCATGGTATTATTTGAGTTATTAGGTGGATTTCTTTGCGACACTTTGTATGTCAAGTAACATTGTTAAAACAGAAGAGCATCGTATGATTGATATTTAATATATTAGGGGTACTCGTAAGAAATCAATTTTTTTGACGTCGAGAACACCTCTTTCAAAATAATTGATTACTTATGGTTATCCCTAATATTTCATAGACTAATCATATATGTTTAGTATTATCTTTTTCTACATCACAGGCAATGTACGAATGATGTAAAATTTTAGAATACTAGGAAAGATATCTGCAAGCTTAAAAGTAATTTAAAGGCATAAAACATACTTCGAACGGATTTATAAATATTTCTTTGATATCTCTGATTACGTTTTATTTTATTAACTAAAACGGCAAGTGTCAAATGAAGAAATAGTGCTTTGAGAAGTAAAAATTTGTAGTGAGCTATTTAAATTAATGTTTTGGTTACGGGAATAAAATATTAAATTCTTTGTACCGGAACAAATTGAAAGCTATAACGAACTAAGACGCATTAACAGGGTAGACGAGAGCCTTTTTGCTAAATTATCATTTATGTTTCATCTGCCATTTGTCTTTTTAGTGCAGTAATCCGATAATGATAAAGTGTATTATCGTGGTAGATTAAAATCTTAAATCTGAATATTTAGCTATACTTTTCGGTACATGTACACATTAGAAAGTTCGACGTGTACATTCTTGATTAATACTATGGGTAGTAATTTCTTAGAAGATACTGCCCAACTAGTTGTACAAATGATGTAATTTCTAAGGAATGAAAAAAATTGGAAAAAGCAATATCTCAAATATAACCCTATTGATCTACGTTTACATCTAAATGAGTACAAAAGTTGGTTAATTTATTTTTGTTGAATGAAACCCTTGGTGACAACTTACAATTTTGTATCATTCTCATGCACAAAATTACAAAACCAAGAATCGAGACACAAAATTTATCGATAAATGATCTGCCAGATGAGGGCGTCATCGGAAATCATAAACTTAAGCTTATGCTAATTTGAATTGAGCGCGCTCGATCCTGTTTCCTCATTGAGCACGTAATTCTATAGTTGGAATCCCACTGAGCGCGTTGAGTGTCACACAGAGCGAGGCACATGAACAAATCTTGAATGAAAAATCAATCAAAACGGGGGTGGACGTGACGCACGTGGTCAATTGCGTTAAGTGTTACACAGAACGCGGCGCGTCAAAGATGAAGAATGAGATTAAGGAAAATTCTGATTGGTTGTTCATCCTCGGTGCATAGATGGCGCCACGCACCGTGTGACAATTGCGCGCAGTGGGGCCCTGGCCCGATTCTATGACAGTTGCGCGCCAAAATGCAGCACGAGTATGGCATCGAAAATACCGTGGAAATAGAACGCGTTATAAGTTAATTTCAAAGTATTAGACGTCCCTCGCTAAACCAAAATAGTAACAATACGTGTTCCATACAATAACAACGCGTTTAAATGATCTGAAGTGTATTCGTTCTTTCAAACTTTGTTAAATTTTTTCCCAACCGGGAGACTACCAGGCGTGAGGTGTTTAATTTTGCAAAATTCTTACGTGCTATACTTTTCCCACGTTATACGCCCAGAGCCGTACATGGATAATCGCCGGGATTGTGATGAAGTGAAACACGTCGAGGAACTTGATCGACGTCGATAAAGATTTTCTAAATACCTACGGTGCCGATGTTCGTTTTTATGTTGACAGCTGTGTCGAATTATATTGGGTATTGTACTAAATGTCATACTCCACCTGTCGTTTTCGTACAATAATTATAAAGAAATCGAAGTAAAAGTCCTGAATTAAAATCTGGATTCATGCTTTCCGGGGTCCTATTTGACTGCAGAGGGACACCCTGCGCCATCTGTGATTTCCAGGTCAATTAAATTTTCACTGCGAGACCTCGTCTTCCCACCGTTCTAGCATAAAAGCGCATAAAACACTTTTTTTTGCCTTTATCCCGTTCAAATGCGAGTTGATCAATTACCAATGTGTTCTAAATTGTCGTAAAATTGTCCTGACCCTTTCGTTTCTCATATCAGAGCCTTCGATAATTCTATATTGATCGAAATATGAGCTCGACGCCATTTTGGTTCTTAGAAAAAAAGTGTTGTATTCGAATCGACTGTTTTGAGGGGGGTTTCATTTCACCTTAAATAGACAAACGTTGTCCAAAGTGTTACTTGTTTTTCGTGATAGTTGCAGAGAAATGGTTACGTTAGAGGTTATGTACTTATCAGTTTCGGCTACGCACATACATTGCACCGTGACAGACGTTTTAAGTGTCATGAACCAATGTCTAACGCCGTGTCATTTTTCAGACTCTTCAAGAATGCTTTCAAAATTAAAAGCACTCCCGAAAGTGCTGCGAACAAAGCGAAGACGCGCCGTCTCCTCGGAATAACTGCACGCCGCCTGTCTAGTCCCGAAGTTACGCTGAAAACCAATAAAGAGAATGGTGGCGCCATCTGCAGTCCCCAAGCCAACAATTCGAGCCCTCGGAAGGTAATACAATTTCCTTTCTTAAGAATTTTTAGCATTTTTAAATTCGAATAAACAATCGATAATATTTCGACAATTTACAAATCTCTAAAGAATTTAAGAGAACTTTGAGTTTATATTTAAATTAACATTTTCAGAATAATCCATTACTTTTGATCATGTTTTTAATAACTGTAGTCGATCCGTTTCTTCTACTTAAGTGCCAGTTGTGTAGTATTTTCTGTCATTATTTGAAAATAGTGTAAGAACATCTCCAATATGAGTTAGTAAAACCAGTTGCTGGTACAGAAACACTAATCTCACGTCATTGTTATAAATTATCTTCAAAAGAAAAGTTACATATAAATGCATATACTAACAATGGAATGAAGGTTTTGAGTTTGAATGATATAACTTTAATGTGTAGTTGATGCAAAATATAAATTAAATAGATCATTTGAGGGATATGCTTTTTATTCTCCATTTATTAAATAATAAGCAGTGGTCCTTTAATTTGGGATTTTATTCTTGCTTATAAAGATTTTTAATTTCTGTAGTTTTTTTGTTGTACTTATTATCTTTAAAAAGCCCAAAAGAAGAGTTCAAAGGTTATATTGGCCGATTCATCTTGGCTTCTTCAATTACTGAAAGTTCAGAACTTCTAATATTATTCACGTTATTTGTCATTCTTTAGTCCTTATTTAATTAATGAAACATGCAATTACTACTTGAACTTAGGGTTTATGAGAGGATAAAATAAAATAATTTTTTAACTCATTTATTTCAAATGAAAATTAAACAATACTTTTGATGATTGATTCGGTCAAAAATGTCGTACGTGAGAATAACATTTTATAAATAACAAAGAAACAAATAACGAATAGACAAATAAATAAACAATAGATAAATATATGATTTCAATAATGCCATTTCAGTTGAATAAATAACTTGTTTAGTATAATTCTTTATTCATTGTTCAAATAAATTCTACGCAACTTTGTTATTAATTAAAAGTGTTATTTCAATTTCTGGTCGATCAATTTAATCGACGTCGGTATGTGATTCTTCTAACTACCTATGTCACAGATATTTGTATTTATAATAACAACTGTGTCGAATTATATTGGTTATTGTACTAAATAGCATACTCCATATGTCGTTTTCGTACAATGATTATAATGAGACCGAAGTAAAACTATAGAAGTCTCCTGGATTCGTGGTTTTCGATGTCCTAATTGACTATAGTGCCACCCTACGCCATCTGTGATTTCAATGCCAATTAAATGTTTTCTCCAGAACGTGACTACCTTCGTTTCAGCATAAAAGCGCATAAGACATCTTTTGCCTTTATTCCGCCCAAATGCGACTTTCTCGATTACTAGAGGGTTCTAAATTGTTGTACAATTGTTCTGACACTTTCAATTTTCATATCGGAGCCTTCAATAGTTTTATATCGATCAAAATGTGAGAGATCGACGACATTTTGGTTCTGGTCTAGGTTAAGTAAAAATATTTTTGAATAGAAATCCAACTATTGAGAGTGTCGGGATATTTCTTAGGTATTCATGAGTCATGTGCTAGAATTTCAGTCAGTTTGGTGGAATATCCTTAAATAAAAGTGTCTTATTCGAATCGGCTGATTTGATGTGGAGAGGGAGTTCATTTCACCTTAAAGTAAAATAAAAGTACAAGAAATAAAAAAATAAGAGTAGTCATGCCCAAAACTACCAGGGTCTTAGGGACATCTCGTGAAAGAATAATTAAACATAATTAATAATATCTATTAATTGTCTTTAACTTAAAAGTTTCCCTTCCAACACGCGTGAAGGTCAATTGCTAAATTTTAACAACCGTGGATTTTTTGCTGACCGATAATATATCAAGTCGGTACTCTACGTATCAGTAACTAGACACTAATTTTGATTCGATATTCCAGATCGCTCACGGAAAGACGAAATTACGACACCCTCTGGAGGACTACGACCCGAACAGTCAAGACAGCGGCTACGGTGCAAATTTTCCTGATCGAGAAGAGGCAGGGTCAAAGAGTCAAGACAGATTCCAATTCGCGGAACCGCTGGGATTTGCACCTCGTCGATTGTCCGTGGAGTCCCGCAGCCCCGTACAATCGCCCGTACGGTACTCCCCTCGACACCGGAATGCAAGACCATCCTTGTTTAGAAGTTTATCCTCGGGATACGAGAGTATGGACGATGGCTTCAACGAGCTGATAGACATGGATACCTTGGACGAGAACGCGCAGCTACCCAATGGGATTTCAAATTTATTGTCCGGCCACATCGTTTCAACGGAGAAGCCGATGGACTGCGACGGCTCGACCACGCCTGAATTTCCCAAAACCAAGGCTGCCTTCAGACGGTCCTTGTCGTTGCACAACGAAAGACCCGAAAAGAGTACTTCTATCGCGAAAGTCCGATCCTGCCTCTTCCGTTCGCCAAATGCTACTTCCTCGGCTGCTAAACTGTCTTTCGAGGATAACCGGAGATACAGTCCACTGGGTTCACCGCAAGTGAAATCCTTTAAGAGGCCAGAACCGCCGACCAACATAAGCCCGATGCTAGTCAAGCGATCAAAGAAAGCCTGCAGCTTCCAAGACATCCCCTTGGATTCCCCGGACTTGATAACCGACAAGCCTGTCTTACAGAGAAGCTTTTCCGAGACCGAGGCACACGCACATATCAAATCGGCCATTCACAGAAGTACCACCGACGCCGACCTGACGGGCGATTTCAGTAAAACCTGTATCTTACCGTTGGCCGATGGAAACCACGAAGACCTGAAATCCATTTCAACGGATACGTTAGCGGCCCTGATTCATGGAGACTTTAAAGATACCATCGACTCCTTCACCATCGTCGACTGTCGGTATCCGTACGAGTTCGAAGGGGGTCACATCGCAGGTGCGGTGAATCTCTACAATAAAGACCTTATCGAGCAAACGCTCTTGGATCCACTCACTAACACGCCCGAGATACATCCGGATACGAGGAAACGCAACATCCTTGTGTTCCACTGCGAGTTCTCCTGGAAACGAGGACCTAATCTCTCACGGTTTCTCCGAAATATTGACCGACAACGGAACAAGGAACACTATCCCGCGTTACACTACCCAGAGGTATACCTTCTTCATGGAGGTTACCGACAGTTTTACACGGAGCAGAGGCATCTTTGCTCGCCCCAGGGTTACAGGCCTATGAGGGATCCAAATCATGAGGCGGATTTGAAACAGTTTCGCAGCAAGAGCAAGAGCTGGCAGGGCGAAAAATCAAGATTAAGCGGGCTAACCGTTAAAGCTAATCTTAAGCGGCTGGGTTTTTGAATGTTCGATCGTATTAGGGAACGATCGAGTCCATGTTTCTCCAATGGATGCGAGTTGATTTCGTTCGGTCAAACGACGCTTCCCCGTTTGCAAACTGACGATAGGAATATCTTGCCGATGTAAAAGACGCTAGGCAATAAGACTGCACGTAGATTCCGATTCTTTAAATATATTGATCCGGTTCCAGTACAAGCTGAACTAAGCTGGCAAGGCGAGAAATCAAGAGGAAATGAGCTAACCGCTGCAGCTAATCTTAAGCGGATGAGTTTTTGAAAATTAGATCGTGTCGGAAAATGATTGAACACGTGTTCCCGTTTGCAAACCGATGGTAGAAATAACTATCCTATGTAACAGAGTAGACAACGATACTACATAGCGTCCAATTTAGTTCTATAAGTATTAGGGGGGCCGGAAAGTAATGTCGTTTTCTACATTAAATTCAATGCGCAAAAACGATATTACTTTCCGGTCCCCCTAATATACAGATCAGGTTCTAGTACAGGTTGAACCGATTAGGCAGGGCGAAATATCAAGATCGAATGAACTAATTGTTAAAGCAAATCTTAGGCGAATGAGTTTCTGACAGTTCGATGGTATTGGAGAATGATAGAGCCCACGTTTCTCCAGTGGATGCGAGTCGATATTGTCCAGTCAGATAACGCATTCCAGTTTCCAAGCCGACGATAGGAATAACTTGTCAATTGAACATTTTACCGACCGGCGATCACGGGTATCGCGGAATCGATTAATAGGCTTCCGGTCGATGAATTGTTAATAGACCCTAGACAACAAGACTACGTAGCCTCCAACTGAGTTCTTCGAGTATAAAGATCAAGTTCTAGCACAGACTGAGCCGAGCTGGCAGAGCGAAATAGCAAAATGGAATGGACTAATTGTTAATGTAAATTTTAAACGGATGAGTTTTTGATTATTCGATCGTATCAGAGAACGATGGAAGTCTCTCCGGTGAATGCGAGTTGATTTTGTCGAGTCAGACGACGCGTTCTCGTTTGCAAGCGACGATAGGAACAACTTGCCGATTTAACGGACACTAGGCAACAAGACTGTACATAGCCTCCGATTGAATTCTCTAAGTATAACGATTAGATTCTAGTACAAGAAAAGGAAAAACGCTTAAACGTCGATTCTAAGGTTGGTTGCACGTCGTGGGCACGCGCGCATATGCCCATCATAAAGCTAATATACGAGGTTCTCGCGTGCTTGCGCGCTCGTGCTGCACCCTAGCGGAAACGACAAGTTTTAGTCGAAAATGCAATAGCTCTGACCCAATCCTAGAGACGGCAGGGCAGAGCGAGTAAAACTGCGAGAGGGCACGTGTCACAAATTTCTAATGCTTTCAATTATCGGGCGGGCATCCCACTGTACAGACAGGACACCAATCCCTATCGTGGTTTTACAACCTCTTGTGTAATTCATAGTTATTTTCATTGATTACTAGTGGGCGTTTAAAAAAATGCCAAACGATTGAAAAGCCGTTTAATTTTTATTTTTTAATTGTCTTAGGGTTCGGTGCTATTGCCCGTCCACGAATAATGTGCGCTCAAAGAATGAATGTATTTTTTTTTCTTTTTTTATATATATAGTATATATATATTATGTGCGATAGGGAAATGCATAGAGAAGAAAAGAGAACATAGATAAATTATCTTAAAATGTGCAAAGTTTTTAAATATTGTAATAATTATCGTACGTTATGTCAGTCTCAAGCTGTAATATAACTCCTTATAATAATACAATCAATTTCTCTCCTACAACGTTTTTCATTTGACCTTATGCGACCCAAGCGAAGTATTAATTAAAGTTGCGGTTAGTTAGATTGTTCGCAGGCGGAACGTTCTGATTTTCTTTCGCTAATAGCAACCGCTTACATGTGCTTACGGCAGGATTTATTGAGAAGCGTAAGAGGTTTCCTCACGATGGAAGGTTAAAAATATCGGATTTTGTTTTATAAGTGTCATAAATAATTTTCAGTTCTATAAATATCTCATTGGGGTGAACAGAAAATCCTCATTTGTTTAATGCGTTTAGATGAGAAATAATTTCATTCTTTTTTTGTATTCTGAAAACTACAGCGGATGTTCCGTCGCGTCGTCAACGTGAGCGATGGTTGTTGTCTTCAGGGCGTAAGTCTGGGACCTCGCAATTTGCAATTAAATCACGAACACGACGACAGCGCGACGACTGTACGCCAACTTAATTTTCTACGACTGTTTCTCGTTGAATGTGAGCCTAAACGACGCTGCTCTTAAGATGAAGTGAGACCCCCTTCAAATCAGTCGATTCGAATACAATACTTTTTTTCAAGAGTATTGGACCAAACTGTCCGAAACTTTGACACATGACATTCGTGATCATCTGAGAAATGTACTGATACGTTCAACATTTTTGGAAAACACTTTTTAACTTAGCCCAGACCAGAACCAAAATGGCGTCGAGCTCTCATATTTCGATCAATATAGAATTATCGAAGGCTCTGATATGAGAAACTATAGGGGCAGGACAATTTTACGACGATTTAGAACACTCTGGTAATCGATAAACTCGCATTTGAACGAGATAAAGGCAAAAAAAGTGTTGTATGCGCTTCTATGCTAAAACGATGGGAATACGAGGTCTCGGAGTGAACATTTAATTGATCTGGAAATTACAGATGGCGCAGGGGGTCCCTTTGCTGTCAATTAGGGCCCCAGAAAGCATGAATTCAGAGGATTTCTGGAGTTTTACTTTGATTTCTTGATATTTATTGTACGAAAACGACAGGTGGAGTATGCCATTTGGTACAATATCCAATATAATTCGATACAGCTGTCAATATAAAAACGAACGTCGGCAACGTAGATATTTAGAAAAATCTTCTTTATCGACGGCCATCAAGTTCCTCGATGTGTTTCACTTCACCTTAAAGGTTGAGTTCTTTTGTTCAGATTTGTGTATCAAGTTGACAGGTTAAAATGTGTGAACCAAGCCGACTGGTTAAAACTTGTGAACCGAGTGACGCTCATCGAAAATCGCAATGTTCTCGTGCCTCCCTTGCAGAGTGGGAGTTTAAGAAAAAAGCGATTCTCAAATCACAGAATCGTGCGAGAGGAGTAACGTTGGAAATTCTGAGAATACTTGAGTTTTCGCCGGAAAAGAACCCCAAATAATGTAAAGGAAGGATTCCTCCAATGCCGATTGGTTAACTCACTTGGAAGTGCCAAATATTTAGATGCCGGGTTCTGAGAGGGTTCTGTTTTAGTACGTTCCTTTGCCCTTTTCAACGACCTTAGTGGCCAGAAGCCACCCCCTCTCCGACTAGTAGGGAGCTAGCCGGTCGGACAGGGAAATCGGGAGGAAAACCCGACCGGTCCTCTTGGAGGATCGGGGAAGAAAGTCCGCTGCCCAATCCGAAGTTCGGAAAAAGAAAGCCAAAGTTTGTCGGCGGACTACCGGTCTTGCGGTCCGTAATCGCCGTCGCAGTTTCAAAATGAGAATTGTATCTTTGGCGCACGTCAGTTGGCGCTGTGCACGCGGAATACCAATGAACTAAACTAGTCCAAAACGTTATGTCAAATGCATCGCCTATGTCGGAATTTCTTAATGTACTTAATTTTTATAACACATCATATACAGAATTGATTTTTACTTTGATGAGTTTCCTCTTTATAGGTCTAGGGCGCAACACTCCTAAATACTTGAAAAATGCAGCCTATCAGGAGTTAATTAAATGATCGGTAAGGTAAAATTTAAAAAAAAATGTATTAGAAGTATTAAAAACGATGCGATGCCTTAGATCTTCTAATTTTGGTCTCGTAGTTCGATTTCGATGTATGCTCCAATTATTTATCGTTTGGATTTAAAGTACATTGTAAATTTATTGGAACCAATTAGGTACCGGTGTTACTGACCTGGCCTGTAACAAGGCCCCTTAAGCGCTGCTTTCAGTAAAAATAGGTACAAAACACATACATTTAATTACATACGATAATAATATTATATAATATATATTCGTCTTCTCCGAAACACGAAAACACGGAATACATAGGTAGAACGGGAAATATAACATGTTCGCACTTATATACAATTTGAACGTTATAATGTATCGAAATGGTAATTATAAGCAGAGTTAAGAGCTCCACTAATATTACAAATATTATCACAAGATTAATACTTTTTATGGTAAATTAAATTATTGGCTTAGTTTACACCGAACCTTTCATTCTCGTTTTACTCCGAAGTGAGATAGGATCGAAGCGAAAAAATGTGTAATGTAAACACCGTCTATTCAATTTCGTTTTACTCCACCTATCTACGTGGAGTAGCCGCGAAGTAAAAGCAAAATAGAAGCGAATTGCGTCGGAGTAAGTGCAATGGAAATGAAAAATTAGTGCTGCCAACCAGCAAACAAGGCATAAGTTATTGTGTTGATTCAGGCAATCTGCCATATCTTTAGTAGCGTGAACAAATCACCGCGTACAATAGTAGTGCTAATACCCTGCTATACACAATAGTAGTGTATTAACACTATTGCATGTATGGTAGATTACTATCTTACTAAAACCCATTATTGGTTTCTTCACATTCAACCACGAATATTACGTTAAGAGTTGAGATTACATATTTCCAATTAAAACATTGGTAATACTGTGTTTCTTAGGTACATTATCATATCGCTTCTATTTCAGAAATGCGTTATTTCTAGTGTAAACTTGCCAATAATTCATATCGCTTTGAAGTGAAGAGGAATGAAACGGGAATGAAAGCCAGGGTAAACTAAGCCATTATACCATGGGTATACAAGGTGACCTATTTTAAATAATTCATTAAAATATCTTACGAACCAAGGGTTTAACCTTTTAGTTATGAAGCGCGACTATAGTGGCCCCCTTCATTCCAATGTATTCAAAGCAATAAATGAATGTCGTATCAATACAAAATATTAGTACTCTGCGGTCGAGCTATTCGTACAGGTGGTACAGTGGCGGACATACATGCCTCCCCTGCAGATATGGCATCGCCTGTGCAGGATGGAAGGGCATTGATGTCTCCCAGTGTACATCCTCATATCCAACTCCGTAATCCCTGTCCGTAATTAACAGGTTAATTGAAAAATATTAAATATAAAAGTTGCATGGTTTTGAGGGAGGAAAGTGTAAAAAATATGAAGAAAAATGTAGTATTTATAATGACTTTACAGCAAGCAATGCTTGTTTTTTTAATGGAATCATGTTTTTCCCCTTTATTTCAAGGTTTTTGTTTGAAAACCTACAACGTTAAAAGGAACCATTTCTAAATTAACTTAAAAGTTGACACTGTTTTCCCCAGTTTATTGCTACCATAGTTTAAAAGATATGTTGTTTTGAAAAATGCGGCAGTTTACTTAAGTCGTCAGTTTTTCGAATAGGAGTTAGCCACATTGAATCCACTATTTCTACGAATTACTAATTTTAATTTGCATGCGCGGGTTTAGAACATGAACATAAGAATGTATGGACGGAACCCACAGTCCCATTTTCGACCAGGGGACACCTGTTACAAACCTGCTACAAACTTTACTTCCTCGTGTTGCATCCTAGGTAACGTTAAAAGAAAGTTAACGTGGTTTAACGTCGTCGCTGTTTCATTTCCAGCAGAGAAGGCAGATTGTTTTTGGAAAAAAAAAAACAATGAGTTTGAATGAGATCGTCATCTCATACCGCACAGTTGTACAATATATTGGGTTGTCGAATAAGTCCGTTCGCTTTTTTTGTAATTTGGAAATTCGCGCAAAAATACAATGGTTTAATACAATGTTTTTTGCTCTACAAGATAATGTTATTGGTTTTATAATTTGAATTAGTGTTGATTTTTACATCGTTAAAATAGAATGTCAAGTAGTCAAAACTCAGCATTTTTTATCCCACTTGCTTTTTGCGTTTAATCGTGGTGCTAAAACCGCTGAAGCTGCTCGTGAGATTTGTGATGTTTACGGAACCGATGCCAAAGTTGTAAGTATGGCTCGGAAATAGTTTGCAAGATCCAGAAACGGTAATTCTTCGAGTCAAGGCCGCGGGATTTCTATCGCATCGGCACCGAAAAACTTATCGAACGATGGGAGGAAGTAGTAAATAATAACGGAGAATACATCACTGATTAATCTGATATTTATTATTTTTTCAAGTGAATTTTTTTTCAATTTATAAGAAGTGAACGGACTTATCCGACAACCCAATAGTACAGTAAATTATTAACCTTTGAGTTAATCGCGAAATGATTCCTTTGAAAGTACTTGGTTTCCAAACAAGAACCTTAAAAAAAAAAAAGAAAAACAATTCCATTAAATAAAAAAACAAGCGTTACTTGCTGTACCATCATTATAAAAACTATATTTTCATTTATATTTTGTCCCACCTCAAAACCAAGCAACTTTTAAAGAAAACTTTTTTCAATTTGGCCCTTAGTTCGTAAGATATTCTAATGAATAATCAAAAATGAGACATATTTATACATGCCTCAACGCAAAAAGCTTAGATATAGTACGTATGTGCTAAACGAAAATATAGTATTTGTGAATGGATCCTGCCATCTTTTTCCAGACGAAGACAATCTATATGTCTAAAACAATTCGTTTTTTCGTAGATCGATGACTGTATTCCGCATCATCCCATATTTGCCTCTTTTTACGTGAAGGACCCGGTTGTTGTTCATCGGATGCACTTAATCCATGCTTACTGATGGGTTCATCTTTAATTTCGTTGTCTGATGAATCATTTCCAATCTGGTTATGCGATTGCGTTGATCTCTCTTCAATCGTACAGTGTTCTATACCTGTCAACCCACTGTTTTGATACACGTATTAGATAAATCTTCATAAGAAAAAAAAAAAATGCGATTTGGTATTTAAACACTTGGTTTGAAATACGGGATATCTACTTCAAGCCAAACACGTAGTCGTCAATCCAAGCCCGTAAATGAATAATGAAATGGTCCGACAGGAATTACTGTATTCGTGGAATAACAGATTTATGAATTATAGCGTAATTGAGATAGTGAACATAAAAAATACGTGGAGACAGAACAAATCTTGCATTAGAATTTAATTGTCATACGCGAGCGCGACACGACACGACACTTGCATCTCACCTTAAACGGACCTATTTACATTCTAATAAATAGTAAACGGTACACCGTTTACTATTCATTAAGATGTAAATAGGAATTGTGTGAATAAAATCTCTTAAATTTAAAAGGTCTAGATTAAGACATTAATTTAACAATACCGATAACTGTACTTACTCAGCGGATCGATACAGGCGATAAAATTCCTTGTTACTGTTTAACTGGGCCAGTTTGGACAAAAATTTTTCATCGTGACTGATCACGATAAGTTGGAAGTTCTTCTGATATTGTGATCGTATCTTAACCACCCTGAAACGATTCAAGCATAAATTAAAAATTTAATTCACGAAATTTTACAGATAAAAACTTACTATCATGAAGTAGAACCTAAATATCTTTGAGATTTCAATACAGTATAATTGTATAAAATGAACATCAAGTTGCACTGCCTCTAAAGCTTAAGCAATCAGGATTGGCAAAGTTTGACCCATTTCGGTTAAAACCAGCGGTTTTTTACGGTTTTTTCCAGTAAATAAAATACATTACATAAAACCCACTCGGTTTTAACAGGTTAAAACCATTTTATAAAATCCATCAGTATGTACGTAGCGTAGAATTTATTCTAATATTGTATGCATCCTGTACCTACACATACGTTCCCCACTTACATCCAAACAAATTAAAATAAATTCTAACCTATCTACGTATTCAAACATATAGTAGCATTCAAACATATTTTCGTTTATGCGCATACTCGGGATAAAGCAATGGAAAGAACCCGGCTTAAATATGGTTTAAGCAAGGTGTTAACCACTGTTTTTTAGGCAACGATTTGGGCGGTAAAAATCAGCAAATATGATTTAAGCCGGTTTAAACCATTGGGCTGGACATTTTGTAAAAAAAAAAAAACCCCGGATTTATGCCAACTCTGAAAGCAGTGGCATGATTTGTAATAAATCTAGGAAAAAATTATTACTATAACATTATACAACTTGGTTTCCATTAACTCCTTGCTTCTAAATCAAATGAGTTAATTCTTCTCATTCATTACTAGAGGCTTATAATCGCAATTAAGTGGCATAAGGCTTACGCTGCTAATGCATCCGCCAAACTATTTGCATTTTCTTCATCTAAATTCGTGGTAGGTTCGTCAAGTGCAAGGATACCGCAATCTTTACAAAATGTTTCTGCCAGAGCTATTCTGAGAATTATGGAAGCTAAAACCTGAAGGAAAACAATCAGAACAAATAACACATTATTTTAAACTTCCCGTTAGACTTTGGAACTACTAAACTAAAATAACGTATTACTTACTCCTTGACCAGCACTACAACGACCTCTCATGTCCATTTCAACGCCGTGTTTTTCTTGAACAAGTTTATACGTGTAAGTTCGACGTTTTGCCCCCATTCCACCTGTAGCTTCTGTGCGAATTTGTATACTTGCAGTATCCGTTCCCCGATACACCATGTTCCACAGCCGTTTCAAAATACTATTTAACGTCTGCATCCGTTCCTCGTGATATTCAATCATGGCAGAGTCAAGCACACGCGTGTACTCGTTTAGATTTTGAATAATTTGCTCTTGTATCTAATGGAGTTACGTATCACCAACATTACGTTTAATATATCATGTTGTATGTATACAGTAATATGTTTCATGTGATGTAATCGTAATAATGAAGTAATTTGCTCTTGTATCTAATGAAGTTACGTATCACCAACATTATGTTTAATATATCATGTTGTATGTATACATTAATATGTCCATGTAACAATTTAGTTTCCGTGATTATATGCTCATTATGTTATTAATACTACTTAATTAGTTACATGAAACATCCCTAGTAGCATTGAATAATTTCTAAATATTTCTTTGTAATCTTTGCTAAGTATCTCAAGCGACAGATTTTTTAAGATTTCTTCGAGATTTCATTCGAACATATTTGAAATATTTGTTGAAAATCTCAATGACATATTTAGTTTCAATAATTTATACACATATAGAGAAATTATATTTTTTNTTGGTATACTTTTCTTGAATTCGCAATATTGTTATACTATAAAACATACGAAATGCAACAAAGATATTGAACGGAAATTAAAAAAAAAACATTATTAAAAAATCAATCGACTTTTCCCCGAAACGCATACAGCATATGCATAGGTCTTTCACATTACAATATTTAAATTGGGTTCATCACGAGGGTAATCTTATGGCCCTGTATGCCTGACTGACCCTTAAACATTAGGGTCAACAATATTGCGCACATAAAAAAAAAAGTAAATTATGTTATTCACAATGGACTATTTTATAATTTTATACGGTTTACGCTAAATTGTTAATCGCTAATTTTTCAGAAATGCATTATAGAAGATTCTTATTGGTTGAATAAACATCCGTTAGTTTGCATTGGGCGTTATAAGCTCCTCAATGTTTATTCGAATCGACTACTCGATTGTCTGACTCGACTCATAGTTAAACTGATTCTTGAACGAAAGATTTTACATTACGCGGAAATCAAGTTCTAGCGATTATCGCTTTATACTGAAGTATCATTAATTATTTACCGTTAATTCGTAGCATTTGTTCCTGTAATTTGTTCGAGCGAGCCTGTACGATTGTTTCATCAATTCCAGTTGTAACTGCTTAATATTTCTTTCCAGCTCTTCTTGTTTTCCCATCACAATATTTTTCTACAATAAAAAAGGAATAATATGCTTATCTGATACATCTACTAAAGTATATGTAACGTCAAACACACTTCCGGTGTCAACGAACTATGCCAAATACATTTTTATATGGTTACAAAACGGCAAAGATCAGTTATAATATTCTAAATATGAACATATTTCCACCTTGATTTACCATTTTTGTCAGCTGAAGAATTAAAACACAGAATCCATGAAATAAGAAATATAAACAATTTTAAATATAAGTGACCATAAAAATACATTTATCTTCCTTGAATTTAAATATGTAAGTACCGTTTCAATCCTCCCTTATCTATTTGGTGTAAAAATATTTCGCGATGCATTATATTTTCTATAGGAGTCACTGTACTCATGTACCCTCCGACATAAATCTAACTAATTCAGCGCTTTTTTTAAATCTTATTTATTTTCAAGTAACGAATTTAAGTTTGCCCTAAGAAAAATATGTATACTTCTTTGGAATTATTAGATTATTTTTAAACTCAATCGATGCATTAATGATTTTATAACATTAAACGTCGATTATCTTAATACACGTTAAATTAAACAATAAACTCAGTCGTAATTAGAAGAAAATTTGTCAGGGTAGTTTCCTTTTTTGCTGCCCTTTCTCAAGGTGTGAGATAAGCAAACTATCCACCATGAAAACCAGCAAGAAAGAATAGGACAAACTGTAAGTCTACATTTCCCTGTACAGATATTCTTCTGGTTACATGTAAATTCATTAATTAAATAACAGTTACTAGTCCTGATAGCTGCTGCCATCTAAAATAACAATTCGGCAGTAACGAATTTAAGTTTGCCCCAAGAAAGAAATGTATGCTTCTTTGGAATTATTAAATTATTTTTAAACTCAATCGATACATTAATGATTTTGTAACATTAAACGTTGTTAATCTTAATACACGTTAAATAAAACAATAAACTCAGTGGTAATTAGATGAAAATTTCTCAGTGTGGTTTCCTTTTTTGCTGCTCTTTCTCAAGGTGTGAGATAAGCAAACTATCCACCATGAAAACTAGCGAGAAAGAATAAGACAAACTGTAAGCCTACATTTCCCTGTACGGATATTCTTCTGGTAACATGTAAATTCATCGATAAAATAACAGTTACTAGTCTTGGTACCCGCTGCCATCCAGAGTAAAAATTCGGCGGTTGGACGGACTAAAGAGAGCAACGAGGTTTGAATACGTCATAGAGGTGTAACTTAAACTGTAGACTTTTATAATGTAGTTAATTCATAGCTAAAAAATATCTTTAAAAATTTGGTAAATATATAATGACTACTGCTGAAAATTTCACTCTTTCGGCAGACTTATTGTCCATTGAAATAAAATGTGTCTTTTTTCAAGATTCTGTCCTAAACTGACATTTCGGAATAATGAACCTCTGCCTCGTTTCGGCCATGCCATACTCGGTTTCGCCTAACTCCAATGGTTCAAATTTCTGCGTTTAAAAATGTATTTAGCCGATCCTCTGCCGAGTTTTATGATTCTTACCTCCCGTTGTAAAGCTTCCTGGAGATCTATGAGCTTCTTTACTTCTCTTTTGAGTTGCTCTGGATTCATAGATCGCAATTTTTCTTTCAACTCGAGATATTGCTGTCGAATTACATTGGATTGATCTTGTTTCTGACGCAGCGTAAGGTTGTCGACTAGTTCACGTTTTCTTAATTCATGTCGTGAAGCATCGTCCTTGATGCAGGCGATTTTCCTCTCAAAACTACCCTTCTCAACTTTCAGCTTCTCACTCAAAGCTTCGCTCTCCGCTACTTGGCATTCTGTATTTGCCAATTTCTCAGTAATTTCGCGTTGTATGAAATTGTTGATCTCATTTTGAATTGCATGCAATTCGTACAATTGTCTCTTCGCTTCGGTGACTGAATTTCGGTTATGTTCTTGCTTATCCCAATGCTCCTTCTATAACAGTTATTAAAATGTCCATTAAGGGTCGAATAAGACCAGCCGAAAAGTCGTGAATGACCTTTGCACCACTAGCGTAAATTATGTGAAGCTTAATTGAATTTGATAACTCCTATAGGCGGTGATACTGCAGTCAATTAGGGCCTCGGAAACTATGAATACAGGGGATTTGTGGAGTTTTAATTCGATTTCTTTATAATTATTGTACAAAAACGATAGGTGGAGTATGCCATTTAATACAATATCCAATATAATTCGATACGAATGTCGATATAAATACGAAAGTTGGCAACGTAGGTATTCAGTAGAATCTTTTTTACCGACGTGGATCAAACTTCTCGACGTACTTTACTTCACCTTAAGGCCTTTTGCACACATACCGGCACCGGCGCATGTGCCGGAACTAGCGCTGGCTCCGATCATTGATAATGTTAACACGTACCGACAAAATCGGAGTCAGTGCCGACTCTGATGGATCAGAGGGTATCAGAGAAAGCAATGAACAGCTAACCGACGCCGGCGAGTTTCGATAATGTGTGTACAAGTTCACATAAGATTATTATTCCGTGACACTAAAAAAGCTCGCGATTGTCGATCAATCCCCGAGGGTCGTAAATCCTCGGGCTGGAGAAGACGGGCTCAATTAGTGTTTTGCTGAAGGAGGACTTAACCGCCAGCAGCTGATTTCGCAGATGAATGAAATTATTCCGGAATTAGGTAACGCTCAATAAACTATATTTCTTATACGGTACAATGAAGAACGTGTGATTTTAAATGACTGCGTTGTCTCGGCAACTAGAGTGAATCTACGTTGCCTCGGCAAAGTTTTTATTGAGAGCGCGTGTTGTGTCTCGGCACTGTCGGTTCGAATCTGATTTTTTACAAATCAACTTAAAAAATACCAAAGTGCATAGCTCTCCCTCTAACTCGGTGGAGGGTGGAGGAAGTCAGACTTGAGTCGAGCATTCCCATTGGCAGGGAAAATTATCGAAGGTTCAGGGTTTCCGCCCTCGCGGGCACTCGCGAAACGGCTGGTCACGTAGGCCGCGGATTCACGAAAAAAAAACCCTTGAGCGACGTTTGGTCGCCAGAGGGAAACTTCGGAATTTTTCGAAAGTTAAAAAATGTGTTCACCAGAGGTCGTCCCGCGCCTTCGACGAAAACCCTCGAAAAGACCCTTTTGAGAATGCCCGTACTCAAGTTTATTGCCCCCCTTTCGTGGATTCCTCGGGCCCTTCGATACGCGTGGGAAGGACCTTGAGTTTTCTTTGAGCCTTGACTTGAATGGTTAAAAAACTACTACTTTATTCTACGAATTGATCGGGATGGGCTATCGACGTTCCCTCGTGCAAGTTCCCATTTATTTCCATTGCATCCGGAAAAAACGCCGGTGCGTAAGATTCAGGGAAAAGTCGACCGACTTTTAAATAATGTATCTTTTTTTCTACTCAATATTTTATTTGTATTTTGTATACTTAATAACATAACGATACTACATTTAAAATAAATAGGGATGATTAAATATTAGTTGTATACAACAGGGAAACATTTAATTTAAAATTATTTAAACAGTTAAGGTGATATGAAAGGGTCATTCTACAGAGTGTAACAGAACTAGTAGTCACGGTTTATACAACGGTATCCGTGTTGCTGCTTCGCGAAGAGTATTCGTCGAAACAATGTGCTGAGGAAAATTGATTACCCTCAAAACCTTTCTTCGAAAAAGCCCATTTCGGACCATATTCTCTACCCATCGAATTATCTTCATTCTCCGAACTCTTAACACGTTCCGTGCCGCATGGGGCGTATACGCCCCACGGTCCATTTACGACAGCGTACTCTTCATTTGTTTCGGCACGGAACGTGTTAAGCGGAATTTTTTAGCGTCGGGCCATTACCGAATCATCTCTGGCAACGGTGACCACCTACGGTGAGGCCATGTGCGCTCCACCTTTTCGGGTTTTTTCGGGGAAAGAACAACCGAAGCAGCTCTTGGCCTTTCGGGCGGTCCCTAGACTCCAACGCGTATTCCAACAACCAATGAGCATTAAAAACTTGGAATCTACTCGTCTACATGTAGAGGGCCAAGAGCTAATCAAATGTCTTTAGGATATAAGCGACACGCCTCTACAATAGCGTTAAAATCTGTCCGAAGGAGACGAGCAGAACCAAAATATCAATCGAACCGTCAACATCGAAATCGAATCGAGGATGGACCTAACGTGCAAGGTCGCATCATCGATCTCGAAATCTCGAATCTCAAGCATTTAAAAAATCCCGTGATCCGTGAGGACAGTTAACAAACCTGTCTCGGGGTGCGCAATCTCTCCGTAACTTTCATTCTTTAATATTAAATATTGTGGTACGGCATAACGCGGGTGCATCGCCACAACATTTGTTGAAAAAGGAGTCGAAAAGACCTGTACTATTTTTTTCTAAAGTGCATAAATTTCCGGTAATAACTAATTAAAACACAATCAATCAGTCGTGTTTCCCAACGGTAGGCGCAGCAGAGAGGACGCCGGCAGGGCTGCGTTCGGCTGCGTTCGGCTGCGTTCGGCTGCGTTCGGCTGTCTGCGGCGTAGCAGCCACCGCCAGCATCTTCTCCGTTATGCCTTCCGTTGGGGAACGCGTTTCATTTTCCGTGCTTTAATTAGATATTACCGCAAATTTATGCACTTATTAGAAATTTATGTACTTATTAGTATGCATTTATTAGGAAAAAATAGTACAGGACTTTTCGACTCCTTTCTCGACAAGGATAGCCCTGTACCTGTATAAACCGTGACTACCAGTTCCGTTACACCCTGTATATATATCAAAACGTCAAAATATTTGTTGCCCGCCGATTAGCATAGAAATTAGAAATACAACGGGGCCACTCGCGGCCCCTTTGACTATTGTTAGAACCGCTCGACCCTCGTAGAAACTTTCTGCGAAGATCCCCATCCTTTCCTAGGATTTTCCTGGTGTTACCTGGGACTCACCCCGCCCATTCGGCCCGAGGGAGACTGCTCGGCGCTCTCGGCTAACGGCGCGCGCCAGAAGTGCTCCGTCCGCCGCCTCGGGGGGCCGGGTAAACCCCTCTTTCCTTTCCCTTCCCTCTCCGCTCGGGCCGGCCCGCGACCTTCGCGAGACTACCTTTCCGGGGGCCTGCGCTCCCGCCTCTTGCGGTCCAACGCCCAGGACCCCTATGGACCCCCCTTGGGTCCTTCGCGGGGGTCCCCGCAATCTCTCCCAACGACCACGCTTCGTCGGACCGGGCCTTTCCTCTCAGCCGATCCCAAGACCGCGAAATCCTCTCGTGTCCCTCTCCTATCCGCGGAGTAATTCCACGACGATCGCAGCTCGGGAATATTACCACCCTCGAGGAAAAAGCAGCGGAATGTCCTCGCCGGGCCGGCCAAAAGGTCGGCCACCCGTTGTAAAACCCTTGACCGGCGGGACCACGTGACGGAAAAACCCGGCGCTGCCGCGAAAACTTCGAAGACGGAGAGAGCCCCATATGGGCCCTCATAGAAGTCAGAGTAAGACACCCTAGGCTAAGTTTAGTATAAAAGGGCGACGCTTTTTCGCTCCGAGAGACAGTCCGTCGGAGGGCTCTCGTGGCAGGCAGGACCCTCTCGCCCAGTGGACGTCCGCAACGCTCCCGACGACGCTCCGATCCCCTCGGCTTCCGACGAGGGGATCGGAGCGTTTCTCGAGGTTCCGTTCACGCGGACACGCACTTTCGTCGGCGTGCGGAAAGAAGGACCAGGTCCACTTCCGCCCGGAGAACGGGTCCGACCATCGCCGCGGCGCCGAGCGGACCCCGCCCGCACCTTCGGAGAAGCCCCGCGAACCGTGATTTGCGTCGAAAAAGAATCACACTCAGACCCGCGGGTTGTCTGCCTTCCCCTCCTATGGGACGTCCCCACGCCCTCGCACGATTCCGTATCCATCCGCGCCCGCCTCGCTCTCCGCGTTGGGCACGATAAGAGTCCGTGTCGTGTAACGTATTTATAAAACTTTTTTTCAAACCGGGTGCACCGGTTTAATATAATTATAAAGAAATCGAAGTAAAATCCTATGGATTTAAGGTTTTTGATGCCCTAATTGGCTGCAAAGTGTCACCCTGCGCCATCTGTGATTTTAGTGTGGACTAAATTATCCCTCCGAGATCTTGTATTACCTTTATTTTAACACAGAAGCGCATAACACACTTTTTTTGCCTTTAGCCCGTTCAAACGCGAGTTTCTCGATCACTAGAGTGTTCTAAATCGTTGTACAATTGTCTTGACGCTTTCGTTTCTCATATCAGAGCCGTCAATCTAGATTTTGAAAGTGTCAGGGTATTTTTGAGGTGCTCACAAGTCACGTGATAAAATTTCAACCAGTTCGGTGGAATACTCTTAAAAAATAATGCCCTATTCGAATCGATTGGCTCGAGGGAAATTTCACTACACCTTAACATCTACGGAAATGTATACTATGCAATGAATATGCATAGAATTACATCGCTATGATTGCATAACTGTCACATACTTTTCAAGATTCAGTGTTTTTTCTTTTCTATTACACTTGAATACGAAACTGTTATCACATGAGAGCAAAATATTCCATTATACAAAAATTAAAATTTGTTGTTGTAACGGAAACAATTTAAACGAATTCTATCCTTAAAGAAAATTACTACGCTACATTTTTGCGTAGAAAGCAATCAGTCGTTTACAAATATGGAGACGATCGTTAATGTTGTTTTGTCTATTCCGTGACAGTGTTAATTGAATTAAAGGGGGAATGATATGATTAAAAAAAAGCGCGAGTTGTCCGTGCTGCCACGTAATGGCAAGCAGTGGCAACATTTGTCACGCAAATGCCGTTTCTGTACCGTGCGGCATCGGGATTAATTTTAAGCAGCTTTACCCCAGTAACCTCGAGCGTTAGTTATCAGATGCCGGGCCGGAATAAAAATTTCAGACTAGACGTAAAAAAATAAAGAGTTTGTTAATAAGTAATTCATTAGAAAAGAAATATCTACTGAACTACATAACAAAAAAACTGGATATGTATAAGTTTTACGCGCTTTCGTGATGCATGTACATATTGCATGTATTGGGAAATTCTACAAGGGCCCCGATAAGTACGGTTAAGTAGCTGACTGTTTCAGCCATCCGTCCACTGCACATATTCAACGGCGCATGACGTAACGATGTACAACTAGCGCTCGTGGCGAAAATTCGCTCACCTTCTTTGCGAGGGAAATGTCTTCGTTTACAGCTTCGCATGTTCGCACTCAAAAATGTCGAGTTCGGCTATTCAACGGCGGTTCCCAGTGATATGATGTAAAGTTGACGAGGGTACAACATTCCCTGCGTGGCCCTTTTTTTATTTTCATTAGTGGTTCTGTGTAAGTGCCGTAAGTATTAAACGAGTAACGACACAAGCCAGTTGGACCGCCATGACAGATTCGTGGGTTGCCAGTACGAATTTTTACTCATTTATAGTCTTTCTGACAAAAAATGTTAAAATCTGGCTCCGCGGAAAAAGAATTAGATTTTCGAAAGGCTGCAGTTTCATTCATCAAATTATTCAAAGTACATCCTGTACAAACATTTTTGGGTGCGAAGTTTCCCCGCTTCTAGCCCTCGTAGGTGTAAAAACGCACAGAAATAAAATGATATACCATTCCCCCTTGAATTTGAGAAGAACCGCAAAAAATGTTTTTTTTTCCCAAAGTGGAAACCATATTTTTCAAAGATCGTTTCCAATCCAACGAACTGATGGTCTTTAATTCTGATAAACACAGTGCGAACAAACCTTTGATTTCTCCAAATGACGAACGGCTGTCTCCAGTTTTTCATTGGCAATTACAAGTTTTTGTTTCAATTCCTGAATCATTTCTCCAAGAGAAATTTCACGAGTATACAACTCTTCCTGCTTATCTCGAAGTTGTTTCAGCTTTTGCATATCAGACTGAATTCTTAGCTGTTCTTCCTTCAAAGTGTTCTTCGCTTCTCTAGCACGATGTAACTTTTCGTTATGACTATTCAGAGAATTTCGCAACGTTTCTAAGGACTCTTGATAGTCTCTCAATTTTCCCTTAAGAAATTCTTGTTCCGTCTGTGTCTCTTGAATACTTCTATCACTTTTTACACCTACAAAAATTAAATATTAAAGAAAGAGTATATTTAAAAAAAAAAAACCTAAATCAAATACGATAAGAATATACGAATGAAGAAAGAAAAATAATGAGAAAAAAATAGAAAGCGCAATGTACCATTCTATCAAATCTAAGTAATTCTGTAATGTATTTGGTTGTGTTAAAATAAATTCACAAGAATCCCCATGGGAATTGTCTTTTGCCATACCTGCGTCAGACATGCGCTTTTTTAGAGTTGCAATTGTACATCCAAGCTCTACTATTTCATCAACGTATCGATCCCAAAGTGCCATGTCACCAATCATGTTTTTGCACAAGGCTATTTTTTTTTCAGGTTCTGACATCGATGTTTGTAACTGCTCTACCTTCTTTTTCGATCTTTGAAACCTTATTTTGGTATCCTCAAGACTTTGCCTGAATTCAAAGTTTCACACATTCATAAAACCAATATTACACCGACATTGAAGTGATATGAAATGGTCATCCTATATATATCTAAGAAGTCAAATCGTTCTTGACGCTGAAAAATTTAATCGACGTCGATAAAAATTATAATTCATCTATACCCTTTTTGTGGTAACGCTATTTTGAATATTCAAGTAGTACATAAGCTAGCGCGCCACGTTACCGATATTTGCATTAACGTTCACATTTGTTACACTCCACGTTGAGAATTATACGAAATGAAGCGTTCTTTATGTCATTTCAGTAGAATAATTATAAAAAGATGGAAGTAAAAGTGTCGAAATCTCGTGGCTTCATGATTTTTGATACTCTAATGAGCCAGTGGCGCCATGTGTGACGTTTAGCTGCAACTAAATTTTTTCTCTGAAAACCCGTGTTACCCATGGGACGAGCCAGCAATCTCTTACTACCGTTTGTGAAAGTATTTTCCATATTCTCCCATCAGACTCCGTGATATTCCATTTCTATAGTATTCTAAATTGTTCGAGTTAGATCCTGAAACTCTTCATTTTCGATTCTCAGCATTCAAAAAACATAAAACATCAAAAACGTGCACGGACGACGTCATGTTGGATCTAGTTCATAATAAATGAATAATCTTTCTGATAAAAAATGAAATCTCATGAGTCTCAGGATCTACCTTAGGGCCTCCACGTCAACGTGGTAAAATTTGAAACCAATCTGTACATTCATTTCGGAGAATACTTTCACGAACGATTTGATCTCTTAATATATTGGGTTGAGGAATAAGTTCCCGCGGTTTTAATTACGTTATGTTATATGAAAAACGGCGAAAACTTATTCCTCAACCTAATATATAGGCGGCCTCTTTTATATCACCTTAAATCGCTGTAGGAGGAAGAATGATAAACGACACGAGCATATATTGCACGCATACAAAGAAGAGTACAGATATTCCAATGCGCCATGTAAGTTCGAATACAATAAAAACTTAGGAAAGGGTCTCTGTATTTGGCTAAAGGAGGAAAAGATAGCACACCACTGCCTCAATTCGGATTATCACTTAATTGCTGTAGGAGATAAATGACGGCCGGAAGGATCTTAGGTAGTACGCGTGCAAGAGAGAGCGCAAGTAACCCAAACAATTCATGTCGTACAAGTATGAGTGCGATAGACAATAGGGCGTGGCTTTCGGTTTTCTTCGATGGAGGAAAGAAGAGCGCTTTACTATCAGAACCCAGAAACAAGAAAATGACGGGTATAGGGGATGTGGTCACGAGAATTAGTGCACTGATCCTGTACATGGAAGAGAAGTAGATATAATGAGCGACAGTAGCGCTAACTGGTGTATGGTGGAGTAAGTTAAATTTTTCAAAGTGGGGGTAGTTCTCGCCAAACACGCTATCCCAATGGGGTTCTAGAAGACAGAATTCGTCGGTGCAATGTTCGGAGTTTCGGAAATCTACAATTTGAAAGTAAAATAGGCCGGGGGAAACGGGGTGGGGGGATTAGTGAACAATAAACGATCGTCGAGCAGCGATCGATCAAGCTCGAGACGTTTTAGGAAATATTATAAGCCAGGAACTCAATTCTCAAGTTCATATGATGAACATTCACATGCAAAATGTTTCATGCGAATTTATTCATATGCGAAAAAATATCCGTATGAACTCGAGAATAGGAGCCCAGAGGCTAATGGGGCAGAGGGATCTATTGACATCAAGCGAATGCCGAACAGAAACCGAGTCATGCTTTGGCGAGATGTTACCATTGACAATGTGGTAAATCGTCAGCTGATAATAGATGTGGTAACATTGTAAAGTGACAATCATTAGCGTCGATAACGCAAACTGATTTGCAAAATAATTCGAATAATTTCAGAAAGTGGCGCAACGATCGATTCAACAACTGGCTCTTGTATCAAAGTGCCTTAACATGATATTGTAATTTGATTCTAATATTTTCCATATCACGTTCATATACTGAAACTTTTAAAGCACATATTGTTAAACACAGATAAAACTGAAATTCCTGGTCATTAAGGTCTTTCAGAAGCGGTAGATCCCAATGAAATAGTTGACTTTTCCTTAAAAAGTAAGTAACAAACGCTTTCTTTGTATTTCATAGAAAAGGTTTTCGTGTGTAATATTACCTGAATTTCTTCAGTTCAACCCCTTCAACGAATAGCACCTTTTCAACGACAGGCTTCAGTTGCAGCATAGTATCATATCGATGTTGTTGTTTCTTCAATTCTGTGTCGTACGTTTTCAAACGATCCGGATGTCTCTTAATTTCAGTCTCAAGTTCTTTGATTAAATCCTGTGCTTTATATTGCCCCTGAAATTCACGATGACATAAAGGACAACAAGGATCCCTTTCCTTTAGTTGTTGAAGATACTCCTTATACGTAAGTTCTTGGTAAGCATGCAGTCCTCTTCTGTCTTGCAAATCTTTCACTTTCTTGGATACCAACAATAAAGTTTCATCAAAGTCTTTGTAGTAACATTCCAAAGATATTTTACCTTTGTCCGCTGTACAATACAAAATCAAATATTCCATAAAATTAAAGAAGATGAAATTTACTTCAATGCAAATAAAGCTTATTGATTATAATTAAAATTGAAAGTTAAAATTAATTACATTCTAAATCAGCAAGCTTTTTCTCGAGTTCCTTTTCAGTATGGCTAATCGTTGTTTGTAGAGTCGTCATACAGCACTGCTCTGTTTGAAGCTCTTGATTTAAGTTTTGTATTTGATCAGCCTGTAAGAAAAACCAGTAAATTATGACCTAAAAGAAATATTAATTTCAAGTACAACTAAGACAAACTAACGGGAAAAACTGAAAATTCGAAAATTTTAATTATGTTGTAATAGCATTTCTAATAATAGCACAAAAAATAAGGAAAACATGATGTTAGTGCAGATATAATAACTAGAATTTCCTACTTGAAACGAAAAGAAACGAACTGATGTTTTATTTTTGAATTTCAATTAAGTAGCTTCTAATATCTCACTTGAACACAACACGCAGAATTAAAGTGAATTGCAAATTATACCAGTATTCGTTGGGTCTCTTCAACAGCTGCTTTTATCTTCCGTTGGGGAAATTCCTTATTCCCAAATACCACTTTCAAGTTAGTCTCATGTTTTTTTCGCAAATTATCAATTTCCTTTTCTTTTGAATTCAATGTGCTCTTCTGTAATTCCAATTCGGTTTGAAGTGAAGTCTGTTGTTGCAAAGATGTCACTTCTTTTTCCACTCGCTTTAAAGTGACCGTTAGATTATCTATTTTCTTACTTTTATCTTTTATCTTCTCTTTCACTTCCTCCGTGTCCAAACTTTTATTCAACATATCAATATTAGTATCGGCTACTTTTAATTTCTGCTCTATATCATTTAATTTCTTTGATGCTGCACCAGTCTGATCCACAGCAGAAATGGAAACAAGTATAAACATTATTACTGGTAATAATTAACTATTTTATTTTCAATTTTTTTATTCATCAAGTAATTGACTGCAGATCAAAATATTTATAAAACTAAGTAAGATGATTAAATTAATATAACATACATTTAAGTATGATTTTCACATTAAAGTGTCACATAAAGTAAAGTAAAATAAAGAAGTATTTTAATTATAATAAAATAGGTAACACTTATGAGTTTAAAAATCCTCATGATTGCCCAAAGATTGAATGTTATAAGATTCAATATTAAAGTATAATTATAATAATTTCCTAGTGCCAATATTATTTGCTAGAAAAAAAAAAGCATACCTGTGAAATCTGTGAGCGAATTCTATCGATTTCCTGCCTGGTATTACTTATTTCACCTTCTCTCATTGCCACTTCTGATTCAATTTTCGATTTTGCAGACCGCAGCTCATCTATTTTACTTTGGAACTGTTTCTCCTCTTGATCTTGCTCTGCCTTCTTTTCTTCTACTGAACGCTCCATTTCACACATGCGCTCCTTCAATCTCTTGGCAAGAGCTATGACCTCTATGTACATATGTATACATTACTACATTGTAATAAATTAATTTCCGATTATTGCGAACAAATGTACAAACCTATTTCTGATACATCTGCCTCTACAGTATTCATGTTCCAAGATTTCAATGCATTGTTAAGAAGTTTATTGCGATTAACGATCCTTTTTTCATGATCTTTTACTTGTTGTCTTAACGTTCCAACCAGCAGTCTAGCGTTAACAAGGTCCTTAGCCAAATCAGTCTCCTCTTTAGTAACGTGTTCCAAACTTTTTTCCAGCTAGAATTGAAAATAAAGGAACTTATGAATTTAAACATTTTCAAAGAGATATATCACTTAACAAAATACATTACTTTTTAAAGAATGTATATACTTACACATATATCTTTTTATAAATCAAGCAAAATATTGAAATAGCGTTATAGCAGAATTGTAACTATCAATTTCATTTAATAAATTTTACAAAAAATAATCAATTATAACCGGTTAGTCAAGCATGATCATCATTAAAGTATATATTTGCAATCTAACACTTTAGTTCACAGGTTAATTAAGGTATTAAATTAATTTCATACAATTCAATATATCAAACTTCAATCTCTAATTGAATAAAATATTATTTACAAATAATGCGTAGTAAAAATATTTCAATTATATGGTAGCTACTTTCAACTTTTTATACCAAGGAATATATTTTAGGTGTAAAGGAAAGTTCTGTCGTTTTTTGGACATGTACACTTCTTTAGAAAAAAAAAACCGACAGAACTTCCCCTTACACCGAATACAAATATGAAAGAAACACAATATTAGAAAATTGATTTGCACACCTCCTGTATTTCTTCATCCTTTTTTCTGAGGATACCATAATATGCTGCTAATTCTTTGTTTATATCCTCTGTTGTTCCTTCAAATATATTTATATTTTCCTTCAAATCTTGAATTTGCTGTTTAATAACATCAAATTCCATTTTCTTCTTTTCTGTATGCAAGATATTAAAGAAATATAAAAAATGTCAAACGGTATTAATGTACCACTAAAATGAGAGCGAGTACCTTCCTCCAATTTTGTTTTATCATATTGTACTTGTGTGTTTCGTATATCGATTATTTTCTTTTCAACGGGTTCAAGATCCTTTTCTATGCCTTCTACATCTGCTTTAGATCTTTCATATCTTTTTTTAAAGTCATCTAATGTCTTTTCTTTTGCTTTTGCTTCAGCCAATACTGTTTTAAAAGCATCTTGTTCTGCCTTCAGTACACGGAATTCGCCTTGCGAATCTTTGCAATATTTTCTTATACCCTCAAGTGCTTTATTAAACTTAGTGGTATCAAATATGTCATCGAATCGCTCCTTCAATTTTTTGGCTTCATCCAGGGGCCAGTTGAAATCTTCTTGATGACAGAATATAACGTAATTAAGAATCGGTTTTGAAACGCCCATTGCCCGCACGATTTCAATCGTTATATCGGCACAGCGATTACTTATCATCACATGCTGTATTAAACAAAATATTTATGAACTTACATTGATTACTGGTAGCCTTACCCAGAACAAACTTAGTAATGAAACTATATTAATTAAAAATCATTTTTAATCAAAGTCTGAAAAAGTAATATAAAAGCACATTTAAATTGCATAAAACTATATGTCAAAATCATTCAGGAATCTCAGGTAGATATTTTAGAATGATGTTCTATAATTAAAAATAAAACCTGAATATATTTGCACTATCCTTAGGTTTAAGATCATATGAAAGGCGCTGAGAAATTTAATTGACGACGATAAAATAAAATTCATCTATACCCTTTTTGGTGGTAATGCCGTTTTGAATACTCAAGTGGTAACATAAGCTGGCGCGTCCCATTACCGACATGTATATTTATGTTGAAGTCTTTTACAGTCTCCGTTGAGAATTATACGAAATGAAGAATTCCATGTGTCATTTCCGTAGTGTAATGATAAAAAGATTCATCAAAAACTGTCGAAATCCCATAAATTCATTATTCTAACGACTGTATAGGACCAACATCGCCATCTGTGACGTTTAGCTCCAATTAAATTTCTGCTCCCAAACACGTGTTAGCCACGGGACAAGTCGGCGTTCTCTTGCAATTGTTGGTCAAATTTTTCATATTTTCCCATTTAACTCTGCAATATTCCATTTCTGCGGTATTTTAAGTTGTTCGAGCTAGGTCCTGAAACTCTTCATTTTCGACTCTAAGCCTCCAAGAGGCGTAAAACATTGAAAACATGCACGGACCGCGCCATTATGGTTCTAGTCCATGATAAGTAAATAAATTTTTTATGAAAAATGATATTTCATGAGTTTCAGAACCTACTTTAAGGTCTCCATATTTACATGGTAAAATTTGAAACGAATCGGTACATCTAATTCGGAGAATACTTTCATTAACTATTTGACCTCATAGATATATATGTGCCCATAATTATGAAAGTGGTCTAAGTCAAAATTAAAAAAAAAAATGAGTTTATCAGTTATTTCACGCCATATTATTTCAAACGAAATTAATTCAATGTAATTTCGAAACAAAAAATATATGACTTAGACCACTTTCATAATTATGGGCACATATATAAGTTGACTCTTTCATATGACCTTAACCCTTTGACCGCAAAGAGGATCCAAAGGCCCACGGAGTTCCCGTGGTACGAAGAGAAGCAAAATTCTGCTTGTTTCTTACTACAGCACCATACAATTCACATGTTCTTTCTCAAAGTGCTCTTTAGCTGAGCTACTCATTTTATCATTTATTCTCAATAACGTCATGTAATCTTGAAGTAATATACCCGTGCCTCTACATTTTTTAAGTCTTATTTGATTTTACCAGCAAAACATAATGTACTTTCTTATTACACCACTGCATTGTAATCAAAGAATTTGCATGTGAACATTTTCATTTTTAAAAGCATATATCAATTATTTTATAAACAAAGAGTTACTCTCAGAAGGTTAACATTTGCAAATGTTACGTTATCAATTTGTTCCTGGGTTGAAAATAAAATTAAATTATAAAGGATTATTATCATTTAATTCAATATATGGCCTGATGTGGGCTGAGACCTATTAATAGGGTAAAAATACCTATTTATAGGACAGGTACAGGAAAAAATAGAACCCAATATGTAAATACACTTTACGCGTGTTATTAACGATACTTTCAGGTACATATTATCATTTTTACATAAAAGAAACGGTAGGTCACCTAAATCCCAACTTTGCCGATGAGGCTTTAAAATTATTGAATACTATTGGAAATAAATGAAAACGGTTATTTTTTAGCACATACTCGTTGTGATCCTTCTTTTACAGGCAAAATAGTCTGTAACGATTGGTCTAACTGAAAACTTGTGATAAACAAAGATATGTACCAAAATACGGTTAATTACAATGTATCATAATTTAAACATTTTTAAATGTAAAATGATAAATAATTATATCAATATGTACCTAAAAGTATGATTAATAACATGCTGAAACTGTATTTAATTGTTGTTTCTTTTTGTTTCTTATACCTGTTTAAAGAACCAATAGTTTTAACAATTAATAGGTACGAGCCCCATTAAAGAAATTAAATTTAAATCAATTTTAGTTTACCTCATTAGTAACTTTGTCTCTCCTACTAATGGTATTATCCAAGGTCTTTAATCTAATCAACGATTCATGTTTTGTTGCTACGATCGTCCTGCTTATCGTTAGATTGTCTCCTCTGGTATCTACTATTTCGGCTTTAACCACTCCTTTCACCTATTGAATTTAATAAAAAACGATGTTTCAGAATATATTAACAAATGTAAGAGTATCATATCCGTATAGTAACATCTTGACATGAAACTCACCGAAGAAGATTTAGCGATTGTAGGGTCATGAACGAATGCCTTGCCACCCGAAGAACCAGGTGGAAAGTCTCCTGTCGTTGCATACTTTAATGATTCTATTATTGTCGTTTTACCCGTTCCATTGGGACCCGAAATCAGTGTCAGTGGACGAGCAAAGTGTATTATTTGCGTGTTATCACTTTCATCGCCAAAATTCCGAATTCCGCGTATATGCAGTCGCCGAATTCGTGACATATTAAGTACGCGCCTTCGTTGAAACGTGCCCAATATCAAAAATGTCAGAAAAGACCACTTCCTCAAATAAACTTGCGTTAAAACACTGCAAAAACTGTTTAAACGGAAACTAACATCGACAGACGAATTACATTAAGCAAATAACGAACAGGTTGCGACGGTTACTTCATTTCAGCCGCACCGCTCATTTCCAAGCAGTGTTGCCAACTCTGAGTCTGTTTATTCCATGGACATAATCATAAGGTTTGTTCGCTTTGTCCGCACTTTCTACACTCGAGTGGAACGAGTGTCTCTCCAGCTGCGCGGCGTACTAGCGGCGGGAGACGCGCGGAATTTGAATCACCCAAGGGACAGAATGGATAAGTGAATAAATGTTTATTAACAAAAACATGATGAATGAAAATTATTTAAATATTATTCTAAAGTGTCCCTACCTACTTAATTTAGTTTTTGTTAAATGATTATTTACAGAATTTCTTAAACAATATATTAAAACATGTTATATTAAAAGTTAACAAGTTTCTTAGTGATTTAATTGTTCCATCCACTTAAACGAAGTTAGAATATTATCTTAGCTTAAAAAAAATAGTTTATTAATATTTATACAGAAAATGCTGTAGGAAAATTTACAATGCATCCACTTTCGAACGTAGAAGCGGAATCATGATTTCATGTCTCATATATTTACATTTTACACCTTTCTTCGTATTCTTCAAATAAATGAACGTCTGTAAATCATTAAATGAACACGTAAATGAGTACCCGCAAATATAAGTAAGACTTTTTTATGCGAGTTTTTTATAAACGCAAATCGGAGTAACTTTTATAAATTGAATTCATTCGAAATAAGTATCTAAAACATAAAATACCATTTTTTATTTCGTATTTGAAATAAGAACAATACACTATTATGGATTTCCTATTTTAAATAGATCTTGAATTTATTTCCATTTGAAATTAAATACTTTCAGAGAAATGAGAATGTTAAAAAAGAATCGATCGGAATGGTACTTGTTCTATCAACTGCATCAACTCTCGAAAAAGTTAAACAACACGCATAACGAACGAACGAAATAGCCACTTTCGCAACAACTGATGAAATTAAATTGCTTACTTGTATTTTAAATACAAATACAAGTCATAAAATTATGTGTCCGAATAAAGCATGGACAACGAAGGGTTAACGTTACGAGTAGATGGCACAGTTTATTCAAGACGACAGTTCTCGCGGAGGAGTCGATCCTCCTTTCCCTCTGTCAATTATTCGATAGCGGTCGTCGCAAAATGACAATCCACCGTCCGAGCCGCGGAAGGGGATTGACTACCAATCAGGAGGCTAAAGGATGAGACAACAATATGGCGATCCTACCCCCTCCCTTTCTGACGCGCCAGCTTCCCCCCTTAGTCGAAGATGGGACTTCGGGCTCCATCCATATATTCTTACGTCCATGGTAATAATCATTCGAATCTCGATAGATCTCGAACTGCGAGTGCAATCGAGATTCGACCCTTTGTCTCGTAGCTCGGTCGATAAGCTGGTGGCGAGCCGTTTGTCACATTCTCGTGATTTCATAATACGCCATTTTCTTTGTGTGCGCAGTGTCTGAGCAGCAGAAGGACTCAACCTCGTTACTTTTTTATCATCCTCGAGGTAAAGCATCGCCCAGTTGTCAGGGTTTGGTTCTGGTGGTTTGTTCCGTCGGATATAGTTGTCGTGCAGTGATCGCCTCGAGTGGTCGCGTAACTCGTTACTCCGCCACTTTGTGTGTTGACAGCTTTCTCCGTTCTGTCTTTGCGTTTCGCTCGACGAAATTCTGACGAGTTTCCTTTGTCAACATCGAAAACTGTCTTGCGCCTCGCATGTCCGCGCGATCGGCACTCGTCGACATGTTGAGAGCTTCTTTTCTCGACGGGCCGACTCGTTAATTTACTCAACCGAGGTCCGCCTTTTTTTTAAACAAAGTGCACTGGCGTCATTCAAGGAGTACTTTTCCACTTTCATCACGATGATTCACTAGAAAAAGAATAGGCACACGATTCAAATAGCAAGATCTGATGGATCTTCGCTAATCTACTTCGATAAAGTGCATTTGGAACTAAGAGATTCCGATTGAACCCATAAATTAAAGTAAAGCATCGTCAGGTAATGAACTTTCTGCAAAGTTCAGCAAAAGCTTTGTAACGATCTGTAATATTTCTTTAAGGGGCCTCCCTGGCGTTGACCACCAATGAGTAAGATCTATGGGATTTAAAAAATAAAACTATGTCGTATCAACTTGAATTTTTCTGGGTACATTTAACTACAGTTTGACTTTGATTTTATTTTTTCTAGTAAACATTGAATCGTTCTGGAGTTATATATATAAGTTGTTGAAGTGTTTCTAAAAAAAAGTTTTTCGATGGTAACCTTAAAATTGGCTGTTATAGATGGCTGTGATAAAATAAAAAGATTCTTCGTTTACGTAAGTATGGCTATATATGATACGGGCATTATCTAAAAATGTTGACAATTACTAAAAGGGCAGCATTTGGAAAGAAAAGTTTTAAAGTGAAATGAAAGGGTCATTCTATACATATAAAACTTAAAAATATTTATAAAACTTTTCTCCAAACTGGTTGCATCGAATCATTTGAGACTTCAGCTCATGATTATGAAGGCCCTATGGAAGAACGCAATGCTCGTGAAATTTCATTTTTCACCAAACAAAATGTCATCTTGGTTTTAGTCTAGTTTAAATAAAAAATAGTTTGAAAAACAAAATTTCATAAGCATTGCATTCTTCCTTCGGGGCCTTCTTAATCACGTGCTAAAGTTTCAAACAATTTGGTGCACCCAGTTTGGAGGAAAGTTTTATAAATATTTAGACGTTTTGATATGTATAGAATGGCCCTTTCATATCACCTTAATTTTATGTAAAAGAATAGTTAATTTTTTTTATCGCAAATTTGAAATTTGCATAAATTGAAAAACTTCTGCTTTGAACAAAAATCAGAGATCTACTGAATATAATTGCACAATTTCAAGTGAATTTGATAATTTTTTAGATATTGTTACCATTGCAAAAAATACTGTTTTGAGAAAAACGCATTTAATGTTTTATGTGCATCTGTTTTGTACGCAAAATGTAATTTATAACACACAGCTAATAAGCTTTTTCAGGAATGTAGAAGTAAGACTTTCCTCTTTGTAAAGCTTTTTTGTTCGATCGAAAAAAAATCAATTTTGGCGGTTCTTAACACTCGGGAGGCCCTTCGAGAATAATGGAAAATGATTTTCAGGGGTGGTATTTCAAAGTGGCTCGTAAGTTCTTTTACCGTTTAAAAATATTATAACCTTTTTGGCATTAATCTCTCTTAAACTTTTGTTTCAGGTTTCGAAAGTGTACTCTCTGGAAATTTGTTATGCACGGTATGGCTAAAGACACGATGCAGTTATTCGGGTGTATTTTCAAAATGCAAGTAATTTCGCGAAATGCTGATCTCAATTGGCCTCTTTGTTTGCTCGATTTGATAGCACCAGACTTTTTCCATAGAGGCTATTCAAAGGGTATATGACAAGCCCAGGGACTATCTAGCAGCTTAAGATGATACGAAGGTGGCATCCGAGGGGTTAATCATTTATGTAACTTATCTTTAAACTGGGTGTACCAAATTGTTCGAAGATTTACCACATGAATTAGAGCCTCTAAGGAAGGTCCTAGCCCCTCAAATTTACTTCTCGTTTATTTTTGTTAGAAATACTTTTTCAGTTTTGTATGAAAAATTATATTTCATGAACGTGAGGATCTTTTTTAGGGTCTTCATATTCATGAGGTAAAATTTGAAGTACTTTAGTAACCCAGTTTGTAAAATGTTTTATAAACCACTGACCCCTCGGTTGCTGATTTGAAATGCTCTTAACACGTCTGGCTTCGGTGCTTGAATTACTTCCAGAATGTTGTCCTTAACCCTTTGTGGACGATTGACGCATACATGCGTTCGGCGTAAACCACCATTGAACTGTTCCATCTGCAAAGGGTTAAGGTTATAAGTCGGGTACACATCTGAGCACAAACGCGTACGAGGCAAGGCACAAAGGCATACGAGAGTGGTCAAACAATCGAAGAGCGGTAAACTGTCTCGGACCGTTCGACATACCCACGAAGTAGTATAAAGAAATACAACGCCATGTATTGAAATCGTCCCCACTAGAGGTCTAAGATCTTCAGATTTTTCTGATCTAGTGCCGAGAGCATCCCCTGGATGAAATTGTGCAATTAAAAATTATCGCCTGCTAGCGAGTCCGCTAGTCTTTATTACGTTAAAAACATCACATTCTGGATATCATCGGTGGATTATCATTTCGCTTTGCATACCTTGATTGCAAAATTAAAAGTATTTTAGATCATTTACGTAGGTAGGAAATATTTTGGTCATGTAGGATTGGAGTTCCTTCATTTACCGCAAGTGGCGCTCGCATCGTTAGATTAGCGAAAATCTGAGATCATGGGTCCTGATTCTGGGGTCACTTTCGGTGGAATCAACTATTGTTTTGCCTCGCCTTGCCCCGTATGCGTTCGTGTTCAGATGTGAACCCAGCTATACACATCCGAGTACCAGGCATTCGTTCTGTCTCGTACGCGTTCGAGTTTAGATGTGTACCCGACTATATAAATGTGGCGTCCGAGGGATCTCGATGAAATGTGAAGACCCTGAGAAAGGTTCCAATATCCATGAAATCTCATTTTTTTTTTAAATGTTTTTAAATATTTTTATTTTTTATGAAGATGAAAATTTATCGGTGTCAGGACCCCAGAGCCTCCATGTTCACGTAGCAAAATTTAAAACGATTCGGTACGCCCAGTTTGGAGAGAAAAGTTTTATGAATGGAACCCATGACTACACGTCACTTTCGTATCACCATAAGAACTGTCAGGGAAAGTGCTATAGAAGAGGCCAATTGAAATCATAATTTTTCGAAATTATTCGTTCTTCGAAAATCTGCTTTAGCAGCTACATCATGGCTGCTCCCTCCGCACGAGTGTAAAACATTTCCGAGGAATATATTTTCCAAATGTAAAACAAAAATTTGAGAAATATTAGTGTCAACGAGAATGATTCAATGTTTAGGTAGTATCGCGACTCATGGGAGGAACCCTGTATAAAGTTGCGATAAACGGAAAAAGTTTATTTGATTTTAGAGGTGTAATGTAAAAATATTAATAAAGTACATATAGCATCGGTGCTATCTGCTATGGTTTTTAGTATACGTAAAGAACATATATCGTGCTACACATTCCTCTGCGATTGATTTTATAAGCATTTAACAAGAATAGCATTATCTTTATCTGAACAAAAAAGTGGCATTGGCCATGCAAATGTAATTCTTGTGATTCTGAGTTTTTGTACATCTATAGTGTTCTATAAGACGTCTAATTACATTTCAATCACTTCACTGTGTGCAGTTTTTTTTTAAGAATTATAGAAAACGATAATTTTCAAGATTGATACAATGAATATAAAATTGTAAGGATTGAAGTGAGTTTATTTGACGTTAGAGGTGTAGTGTACATTTTTTATGGTATACTTACAGCAGCAGTGTTGTTTTCTATGACGTTTAAATAAAGAACATGTACTGTGGAAACGTCTCTGTGCAATTGATTTTATGGGCATTTAACAAAATTGCATTTTTGTTTCCATAGGACAGAGTTTTTATGTGTCTGTAATGCTCTATAAGTCAATCTCTGATTAAGCTTCCCTCTCTTTTTTCTTTTTCATTGTGACGATATAAAAGCATAGATCACATTTATACCTAATTGATAATTACGGAATAAAGCAATTTTCATCATAATCATTGATATCATTTTATGCTTCATGATTTTGAGTTTAGAATTAGGAACGAACGATAAAATTGTTATTCGAGGTCATATTTTTGACATAAACAGTCTGGTGAAGAGTGATGATACAGATTTGGAAAAAAAAAACATTACATATCATCTTAACACTTACAAGGAAACATTCCCAAGTGTCCGCCGCCGATCTCACTGATTTTCATATACGTTGAAAAACACGAAAATCTAAGAGATACGTGTTTTTTTTTTTTCATCTGCAATGGTCCACATTTAAGGGGTGAAACAACTCCCCAAAGTGTGGCGAAAATTCGATTTTTATATTAATTTTCGTAGAAGCATTGGAGGGATTTCGACGAAACTTGGCATAAACGTATTCTGTATATGGCTGATGAAAACAATATTGTCCAGGAATGTTATACTACCTCAAAGGGATGAACTGCCCTTTGGACGAAATTTGTTTGTAATATCTATTAAACAAGCACTGCTACTTAAGTTCCACTTACGCCATGTGATTGCTCACAAAAAATGGGGAAATACGTGTTTTTTGCTTTTTGCCAATAAATATTTATACACCGGTTGAAAAGAATGGATGTAGGTGGTATATGGGGATATCCCGACTATCTTTATTGGGTTATATCGTCATCGAATCTGTTGCGAAACAATTTCAGTCTCCTAAAGTGTTTCTTTAATTTATTTATAAATAATTGCGTGTTATAAAAACCAACGACATTTGGGGAATTAGCACGGTTACACGATTTATGTACAATTAATTGGTCACGATATGACTCAACGAAGATAGTCGGGATATACCCAACTACCACCTACATCCATTCTATTCAACCGATGTATAAATGTTTATTGGCAAAAAGCAAAAAACACGTATTTCCTCATTTCTCGTGAGCAATCACATGGCGTAAGTGGAACTTAAATAGCAGTGCTTGTTTAATAGATATTACAAACAAATTTCGCCCGAAGGGTAGTTCACTCCCTTGAGGTGGTGTAGCATTCTTAGACAATATTGTGTTTTCACCGTCCTCATACAGAATACGTTTATGCCAAGTTTCGTTGAAATCTCTCCACTGCTTCTACGAAAATTAATATAAAAATCGAATTTTCGCCAAACTCTGGAGGGTTATTTCACCCCTTAAATGTGGACCATTGCGGATAAAAAAAGAAACATGTGTCTCTTAGATTTTTATGTTCTTCAACACATATGAAAATCAATAAGATCGGCAACGGACACTTGGGAATGTTTCCTTGTTAGCCAACGGAATGGGGAGATCTCCCCGTTTTAAATTATGTCGCTGCACGACCAATCGGGGAGATCTCACATTTTGACCTTAGCAACCCGTTTGAAGGGCGGGGGACAGCGTATGTTAGTTTGGCTTGCCCGAGCGCGGTGGAAGACGTACAGCGGGGGACACGAATGCTTTCCCTGCAAACACGGTAACGGCAATGCATGATGAGAAGGCATTCATGTCGACCAGTGTACAGTTCGCTATGGCGCGCGCGGTTGGTTAAGTGTTAAGGGGATGCGTAAGTGGCATCCGAAAGCTCAATCGTTCATAAAACTTTTCTAAGCACTGGGTGTCTCAAATCGTTTCATACTTTAAAACGTGAAGATGGAGACCCTAAAGTAGGTCCTGAAACTCGCGAAATTTCATTTTTTATAAACTATTTTTAAAATACCTCTAAACAAATTTGAAAAGAATTGAAATTTCATGAGTTTCAGGACCTTCCTAATATGCTCCTCATTCGCGTTGTAAATTTTCAAACTATTCGGTAAATCGAGTTGGGAGAAAAGTTTTATAAACAAAATCTCTCCGATGCCACTTTCACATCACCTTAATATCGCGAAGGTAAATGCAAAGGAGGGTTTAAGTGTAGATTGAAATACCTGTAACCATATGATAAAATAATTGGACACTTTCAAAAGATTGATAATGGTTTTTGAACAGGAAATTGAAAATTAACTATCTGGTTTCCTTTGCAGTATCGTTTTTTCCATACGTAATTGTTTGTTTCATGTTTTGAAATGCCAAAGCGGATAAGCATAGATAAAATTACTTGCGATTGTACACGTCGAGTAATTAGTCTCTTTGCATGCATGCTTTCATTTTATGAAAATCAGAGTGGAAGCACATTTTAACTATATCCTACTTAATGAATGTTACGTATTATCACAGGGTGATTATCAACAAAAGATATCTCATATTTTGTAATGTGATGCAAATGTTGTATACAATGGGTGGTATCGTCATTACTTTACGACGATATTTTGTTTCTGTGACAAACAAATGAAAGGATTTGGTCTAACGTACGATCAAATTTTGTACGAATAGCAGATTAGGTGCGAATAGTATACAGGGTGTCTCAGACCTCACAAACAAGAAACATATGTCAGTAATCTCTATTTAATTCTGAAAAAGAATATTAGGATAAAGTTTCGAAAAGTACACATCTTTGATTAATTTGAAACTTCGTAGATCCATATACTTTGCCCCACTGATTACGAATATAATATTGAAAATTGGCGCAAATGTTATCTTCAAGATCAGAATGATTTTTTATAACATTTAAAAGTTTACATATTTTAATTAGTACAGGTTTAAGAGAAAAAGGTTTCAGATAAAAATTGTACCTTTTGAAAAAATACATCTTTTATGACGTATACACTTTTTTCTAAAACTGATATTTTTCGAGAAAAATGAGATACATTTCTGAAATACAAAAGTAGTTTATATAACTAACCTAAACTACCCCGATCCTGATATACTACCTATATCCTGACACCCCTCTCTCCCGTTCTCCCGTATTTATCATATAAGGATCTCCGACTACAACTTTTATCTGACGCTTTTTCATCCTAAACCTTTATTAATCTAAATAATGTGAAACTTTGCAAAAATAATTAACAATCATTTTCCCCTTGGAGACAATATTTTTGGCCGATATTCCCTTTAAAATTCCCGTTTCAAATTAATTGGAGGTATGCGCTTTTCGGAATTTCGCCCGAATATTTAACGCAAACTTGAATCCGAATTGTAGTTTCGAAATTAGAGTAGTTTAATGTTAACCCGTCACCAAACAGGATGAATCGCCGAACAATGCCTGTACAAGCATCTCATTATCCGTATCATCTTGGGGTTCAAATCTCATTTTCGTGTGAGCTCGCATTCGCAGTCTCTTCTAACGTAATAAAATTTAAGAATCTAGCGAACAAATCTCTTTTGTCTTTTGTACCGGCACTGCTCGGTGGTTAAACCTGCTTCGTGTTTGGTGACCTTTAACACGTTGGACGCAACGCCGATTTTACGTGCCGTTCCGCTCACGCCACAATTAGCCGTCAAGCGGACCCTTTGGGGCCGCTCGCCGGTAGGTGCAAGTACGCAAGGACCGACACGCTCGCGGCGATAACAAGAACGAAAAGTCTGCCGCCGGCGAGGTCTGAACGGAAAGTCTAGCGCGGATCCCTAGGGACCGGCGAGGCGTTTTAACGTGTTAAGGTGAAGTCAAACACGTCGAGGAACTTGATCGACGTCGATAAAGAAGATTTTTCTAAATGCCTACGTTGCCGACGTTCGTTTTTATATCGACAGCTGGGTCGAAGTATATTGGGTATTGTCCCAAACGGCATACTCCACCTGTCGTTTACGTACAATGATTATAAAGAAATCGAAGTAAAATTCCAGAAATCCTCTGGATTCGTGCTTCCCGGGGCCCTAATTGACTGCCGAGGGACTCCCTGCGCCATCTGTGATTTCCAGGTCAATTAAATTTCCCCTCCAAGACCTCGTATTCCCATCGTTTTAGCATAGAAACGCATACAACACTTTTTTTGCCTTTATCCCGTTCAAATGCGAGTTAACGATTACCAGAGTGTTCTAAATTGTCGTAAAATTGTCCTGACTCTTTCGATTTTCATATCAGAGCGTTCGATAATTGTATATTGATCGAAATATGAAAACTTGACGCCATTTTGGTTCTGGTCTGGGCTGAGTTAAACAGTTTTTTTAAAAAATCCAAATTTTGAATGTGCCGGGACAATTCTTAGATGATCAGGAGTGATGTGTCAAAGTTTTGGACAGTTTGGTCTAATGCCCTTAAGAAAAAGTGTTGTATTCGAATCGACTGATTTGAAGGGGGTTTCACTTCACCTTAACACGTTCAATCCGGCGTGAACCACCGGTGGTTCACAGGCATTGCTTTCATCTGGCGGCAAAAAATGCGCCGGGTTGAACGTGTTAAACTACTGTAGCTTTGAAACTACAGAGTCGTTCCGCTCACGCCACAATTAGCCGTCAAGCGGGCCCTTCGGGGCCGCTCGTCGATAGGTGGAAGTACGCAAGGACCGACACGCTCGCGGCGATAACGAGAACGAAAAGTCTGCCCCGCCGGTCCGTACGGACCGGCGAGGTCTGAACGGAAAGTCTAACGCCGATCTCTAGGGACCGGCGTGGCGTTTAACGTGTTAAACTACCGTAGCTTTGAAACTACAATCAGGATTCAAGTTTGCGTTTGACATTCTTTTTCAGAATTAAATCGAGATTATCGTCATGTATTTCTTGTTCGTGAGGTCTGAATCACCCTGTATAATGAGATTCGATTTTCATCGTTGGTAAAGAATGTAAGGTGATACGAAAGAGTCGGCATATATATGACGTATATATGTATATGTGTATGTGGGCGCGTATATATATACACATGTATGTATATAAGGTCAAATCGTTGGTGAAAGTATTCTCTGAAATGAGTGTACCGATTCGTTTAAAATTTTACCATATGAATATGGAGACCCTAAAGTAGGTCCTGAAACTCATGAAATTTCAGTTTTTATAAAAAAAACTTATTTATTTATCATGGACTAGATCCAACATGGCGTGGTCCGTGCACGTTTTCGATGTTTCACGCTTATTGAAGGCTTAGAATCGAAAATGAAGAGTTTCTGGACCTACCTCGAACAATTTAGATTATCATAGAAATGGAATTGCTGCGTCAGAGTGGAAAATGTGGGAAATGCTTTCACCAACGATTTCAAGAGCTTGTCCCGGGGCTAACACGTGTTTTTAGAGGAAAAATTTGGTTGCAGCTAAACGTCACAAATGACGCCATTGGTCAGTTCTAACATAAAAAGTCATATTCACGGGTTTTTGACAGTTTCACATTGATCTCTTTATCATGACTTTACTGAAATGACATATGCAACCCTTCCTTCATTACGTATACTTCTCAACGTAGTCAAAAGACTTCAACATAAATATACGTGTCGGTAACGTGACGCGCCAGCTTATGTTTGCGACTTGAGTACCCAAAATGGGGTTCCCACCGAAAAGGGTACCGATGAATTTTATTTTATAGACGTCCATTAAATTTCTCAGCACCTTTCATATCACGTCAATGTCCCGAGTTATGATATTTGACTCGCTCTTCGAACAGTTAAAATAAACCCTTTCCACTCCAGTGTCGTCTTTGCGGTGACAATTTGACTGGCCCAAGAAGGAGTGCAAAGGGTTAATGCCGTAACAAGGCTTAAGTGGAACTAAGTTCTAGTTAGGTGCCGGAAACACTTACTTTTATCGTCCAAATGAATAGATATCATGTGGATGTTATAATTTTCAGCTGAGAACACAGAATGGCATCGCGCAAGAAAGTGCTACTTAAGGTTATCATTCTGGGCGATTCGGGTGTGGGGAAAACATCCCTCATGAATCAGTACGTCAATAAGAAGTTCAGCAATCAATACAAGGCAACAATAGGTGCTGATTTCCTTACCAAGGAAGTGATGGTCGACGATAGGATAGTTACGATGCAGGTGAGATGATTAACCACTTCTTTACTACACTAATCTCTTATTAAGTATTCTTAAGGTCAAGTGACATTTCCATTAAATCAGTCAATTCTAATAAAACACTTTTTTTTTTATGGGTATTGCATCGAACTGCCGGAAACATTAGCACGTGACTCGTGAGCACTTCAGAAATCCCCCGACTATTACAAATTTAGATCTACAAAAAAAATTTCGACAGCCTAGGCCAGAACCAAAATGGCGTCATGCTCTTATATTTCGATAAATATATGCAGGGTTGATAAAAATCATGATTTCTTTTAAAAAAAAATCAAAGTTCGTTGATTATTTTTAAATCATGATTAAAATCACGATTTTTTTTAATGCCTCAATTATTTAAACAAGCCCCTCATTTAAAGGATTTGGTACCATTAGGTTTTTGGTACCAAAGGATTAGATACCATTCCTTGTAAGGAACCTTTAGATTGCCGTAGTAATTAATCTTACCTAGAGAGTGAATTTTTCCCTCAGCGTGACTGTTTCTTTTTTCAGATCTGGGACACGGCGGGACAGGAGAGATTTCAGTCATTGGGAGTCGCCTTCTACAGAGGCGCAGATTGCTGCGTTCTGGTATTTGACGTAGCAGCACCTAGTAGCTTCAAATCATTGGATTCGTGGAGGGATGAGTTTCTCATCCAAGCATCTCCGCGAGATCCAGACAACTTCCCCTTTGTTGTACTTGGAAACAAGGTCGATCTTGAGACAAGAGCGGTGAGTTTTACGTACAATTTCGCCGGGTGTACAAGTTACCAACAACCTTTAAGGTGAAGTGAAACACGTCGAGGAACTTGATAGACGTCGATAAAGAAGATTTTTCTAAATGCCTACGTTGCCGACGTTCGTTTTTATATTGACAGCTGTGTTGAATTATATTGGGTATTGTACCAAACAGCATACTCCACCTGTCGTTTTTGTACAATAATTATAAAGAAATCGAAGTAGAACTCCAGAAATCCTCTGGATTCATGCTTTCTGGGGCCCTAATAGACCGCAGAGGGACCCCCTGCGCCATCTGTGATTACCAGGTCAATTAAATTCTCACTCCGAGACCTCGTACTCCCATCGTTTTAGCATAGAAGCGCATAAAACACTTTTTTTGCCTTGATCCCGTTCAAATGCGAGTTTATCGATTACCAGAGTGTTCTAAATTGTCGTAAAATTGTCCTGACCTTTTCGTTTTTCATATCGGAGCCTTCGATAATTTCGATAAATTATATATTGATCGAAATATGAGAGCTCGACGCCATTTTGGTTCTGGTCTGGGCTGAGTTAAACAGTTTTTTTAAAAAATCCAAATTTTGAATGTGCCGGGACAATTCTTAGATGATCAGGAGTGATATGCCCTTAAAAAAAAGTGTTGTATTCGAATCGACTGATTTGAAGGGGGTTTCACTTCACCTTAAAGGGACATGAAAGACGCCAAGAAATGTAATAGACGTCGGTACAAAAGATTCTTCTGACCGATTTACCATCTGAATTGGCAAGCGACGTTACCAACATTTTTATACTGACAGTTGTGTCGTACTCTACTGAGTATTGTATGGAATGGCATACTCCATATGTCGTTTCGATAGAATGATTATAATGCGAAGTCAAACTCAAGAAATCTGAATTCGTGATTTTTGATATTCTAATCGACTGTGGCGCCATCTGTTACATTAAGCGGCAGCCGCTACTAGTGTTTTTAACATCTCGAGAATTGAAGCTCGAGTAGTATAACCGAGAATATTACGGTAATTTATAAATTACGGTGTAGGATTCATAAATCTTAGAAGAATTTATGAGAATATGATAGAACTGAAAGAATTTATATTTAAATTAAGCTTTTCGTAATAATGTATTACATTTGACAGTATCAATTATATTTTTAAGAACTATAACCAATCTGGTTCTTAAAATTAAATATCTCTTACCCAGTCTGTTCTGTCATTATTTGTAAACAATATAAGAACATCTCCAACACGAGTTAAAAGTGTTGGTTGCTAGCAAAGGAACGCTAACCGTATATCTTTGTATTCATATAAACAATCACTTAAATTTTTGCTCTAAACGCACATGTTAGTCACGTGACGAGCCAGCATTTTCTTGCAATCGTTGGTGAAAGTATTTTCCATATTTTCCCATCTGACTGTAATATTCCATTTTTACGGTATTCTAATTTGTTCGAGCTAGGTCCTGAAACTCTTCATTTTCAATTATAAGCCTCCAAGAAGCGTAAAACATTAAAAACGTGCACGGACCACCATTGTTGGTTCTAGTCCATGATAAATAAATGAACTTTTTATCAAACATAAAATGTCATGTGTTTCAGGACCTACTTTGGGGCCTCCGTATTCACGTAGTAAAATTTGAAACGAATCGGTACACCCAATTCGGTGAATACGTTGACCAACGATCTGACCTCTCAGATATATTTAGGCTGACTATTCATATCAGCTTAAGTATATGACTTATTTACACTTTATCATTTTACTTACAGGTATCGAGTAAGAGGGCGCAACAGTGGTGTCAATCCAAGAACAACATCCCTTACTTCGAGACCAGTGCAAAAGAGGCTATTAACGTTGAGCAGGCTTTTCAAACGATAGCTAAAAATGCTTTAGCTCAAGAGAGCGAGGTTAGTTAATTGTTCATGTTCTGGTTTGTTAAAGTGTTCTCTGTAGTTCTTTGGTGTTTGATTGAACACATGAATTCACATACAGTTGCTCGTCGATCCATAGAGATGATCGGTATTATCATCTTATTGTAAATGAAATCATAAGCATAGACAATTTTCTTATTTATTTTGTTTAGTTTCAGTACCTGTAATACAGATAATTAAGGGGGTACCTTATATCATTGTAGCTACTATAAATATTAGAAGAATTGAAAGAAGTTCATCATAGTCGTTATTTTGTATTTATGTTAGATTGATGGAGAAACAGAGTACAGTAGAAGCTGTACAACTACCAAGCCGATCAAATAACCGGGTTTAAAATTTTGATTGAAAGCCACTTCTCTACGACGTTGACTGGGTAAAAAAACCGCGAGGGGAGAGAGATATATAACGCAAAATTGATTTAATATTTGTTAAAGGAAAAGTAGTGAAATCAGTTAAGGGAAAGCAATAATTTTGAAGGAAAATTGTAGAACCTGTCATTTGACCGGCTTGGTAGGTTTAATGTTAATCTCGGCCTATTTCGTTTATTGTTTCTATGATTTGTACCAACTTAGTCGGGGACAAGTAATGGAAGTAATATCGGTGTAGCTATGTTTTGATAATCTCGTGATTTTTCCAGGTGGAATTGTACAATGAGTTCCCGGACCAGATCAAGTTGACGAACGACCAAAGGGGTAACGGTAAAGGCGATTCCTGTGCCTGTTAGTTCGCGGATTGATGGAACCACGAGCGAGTTTAAAGAAACGAAGGTCAGATCGTACACTCCGCGAGAAGGAAACGCGGAGTAATTCACCGAGAATCGCGCATAGCGGCTGGAAGTGTCTCCTCGAGGAGCCTAAAGAGCGCTTCTTGGGGTCTCATATCTCCTTGAGAGCCGAATTCGTTGAGTTCGCAGTGCAACTTCAAGAACTCGATTGCGCCCTTCCTGACTCCTTCAGTTTTCGCTCCCGAGGAACTTCTTCGTGCGGTGCAATCAAAGGAACCGCGGATTAATGTATATACATGGGCGCATTGTAGGAAAGGTTGAACCTGTCTTTTCTTTTAACTCGTTTATAAAGGAAATTCATTAATTGCCGATTCTTCGCGCAGAATACGTATGATCGCGAACCGAGGGACGTTTGTGAGACTTTCCGATTGACGGCGGGGTCGGCGCTCTGTCCATGATGATACCGACGATTCCATTAAAGATTTCATTTCAAGATTCAACGGTCTACCTGGCACTCTTCCAGGACTAAATTAACGTTCCATACTCGAAATACCAAGTAGCGTGCACGTCCTTTGCGTAAATTGCTACCACTCCCGTTAGTTCGATCATTTCCGTTTCCTCGACACATGATTTGAGATGCCGAGTATAAGAGTAGGGCAACCAACAACTGTATATTAGTGTCTCAATTTGTCACCATCAGTTTTAATAGATTACTTTCAGGAAAACTTGTGATGACTCAGTACCTTGTAGATGATTGTTGATGAATTTAACGTTGTATCTTGCGACACCTCGAAGAAAACCTGCGGATGTATAAAAAGTATACAATTGTTATTAACACGAGTATATGAATTATATAAGAATGTAATATTGCTACGTTACAATGTATAAGAGCCTTTCATATATACATGTATATCTTTTCTTTGATTTAAGGCGTTACCTTGTTTAATCGATTGAAGTTATTAGCTTTTATATGGTTAAAGTTTAGAGCGTTCTTTCAATACTTTTTATACCATTCTTCTTACCTGGACATATTTTATCGGCGATCGAAAGATATTTTTTAATTCGTTTCGGGCGAATTAATAAATATTTTTCATCGTGTCAACTGAGTATGTAAGGCAATAATAAAGATACCTTGGTATGGGTTGATTCTGAAAAGGAACTGCGCACCTCTTGTTGCCAGGACAGGCATTTATACAATTACATCGCTTAATTCTTTCTCGAAAGCCAAATCTACGTTGATATAATGTCAGCCACACGAGCCTTAACTTCTTCAGGGTAAGGGTACATCGAATTTTATGGCCAACTTGTGCGCTCAATTCATGCAAATGATGGCACCAAACTAAATCAAATATCCCCATTCATGAATAATGTGATTACATGTATGGATAAGGAGAAATTGATACGGTCATGATAAGAGAACTTTTGTTCAAACTTTAATCAATTGCTATGTTATATGCATCAGTATCGAACTTATCGAATGATTTGTTAATGTATCATTAATTCACACGAAGAAGTAATATTTTTAAACGTGTGTTTGTAGAACGTTCTAAATTTTGATCACGTCTAGTTGTTAAATATAATTATTCTACATCACCGCTTTATATTATGTTTACAAGAAGAAGCTCGGTTATTTAAACATTTTTTTAAGAAACAACGTTTTCGAAATATGGAAACTGTACACAAGATACCGATCGGTCGCGTCGAGGAAATTTTCGCAACAATTCTAAACCTTAGAGATTGTTTTTGAGAACACTTGCATGGTCCAACTGCCACTCTTGCTAATATTATAAACAGAGTCGTGATCCCCGTCGTCATTGAGCGTTCTTTCCGCAATAAATTACAAGTCGACAAAATAAAAAGTGGCGAATTTTCATTACATTGTAAACGTTATCGATAGGAAAGGAACATGTATACAACTCTCAATTGTACAAGTTTGACGTACACGAAGTAGCGGTGTAAATTGTAAATGTAACATTTTCTATCTGCAGTCCAAAACTTACAGAAATTACGTTTCAAGTCGAGCGCGGCATGAATTGTAGAAACATTCACGGCTGTCGTATCTCAAACTTGTACATTTGTATGCTTGAACTAGCAAAGAATTTAAATGTAATTTAATCATAATTGTAAGTAATTAGAACGTAATTTCATGATTTACAAAGATTATATGAAAGCAGGAAAGAAGTAACTATCTATTTTACGTCTCGGTGAAATTTAAGAAGATAATTTATCGAAACGTAGGAAATGTTATTAAACATTTATTTACCCTCAGAGTACAGAATGTTCTAAAATGCGGATGAAATTATGTTCTAATTAGCTAGTGACGTAATGAATCATGCGTTTCTGTATCTTGGTTCAAAATCCTATTATAGAGACAGAGAATGTTATAAGTAACAAGTCTGCCAGCATAGAGGACTCGTCACTCGTCCGTTCTCTCATTTAAACCGACGTTTTCTCGAGGAATGCATTTCTAATTATACGAAACGTTGACTTGTAATTCTATTGTTTCAAAGAGGGAATTCGTTAACCCGCTGAGGTTAACGGAGCAAACACGAGGTGTAACATTTCATTTCCATTAGTACAATATACATACAAATAGATATTATATATATATATACATATTTAACGTTGCACCCAGCGGGGTCGATGTCTCGTATTCATGGGGAGAGTACGATGTGATGTCAATGGAGTCAGTTTTTTTACAAGCCGTGACATCTTCCTTCCATTCCCTGCACTCTGTTTGCTCCCTCCTACAGTGGTGATGAAAATAATACATTATATGGGCCGGTTGCATATACAACCTCGATATCGCTAATTCAAATTAATTGATTTCAATGATTCAAATTTAATCATAGGTTGACAATCTCTATTGCACCGACGAATATTCAACAAAGATCAATTAATATTAGACAACGGACGCATGCGAAGTGTTTGGTGTTTTCTGATTGGTCGGAAACGATTAATATTTTTATATATGATGTACTGCTTGTCAACCTAACTTCATTAACGTAGTATGATTTACGTACATTGGGAGACATCAATGCCTTCCCATCCTGCACAGGCGATGCCGTATCTGCAGGGGAGACATTCACGTCCGCCATTGTACACTGGGAGACATCAATGCCTTCCCATCCTGCACAGGCGATGCCGTATCTGCAGGGGAGGCATTCGTGTCCGCCATTGTACATAATATACAGCGGCGGCACTGTATTCCCAGTTACAGCATTCGCGTCCGCCAGTACTAAATAAAGTAGAAGCGAGTAAAAGAAAATAGAGAATTAATCGACATTAAAATGAGCGACAAACATGAGAGGTGCCCAAATTATTCTGCTAGATGTATCGAAACTTGTGGCTTCATTCGAGGCAGACATTTCTTACAAGTTTTTGTTTATCTTCACGTTTTATTTATAACTCACCCATTATTGGGACTTACCGTTAGATATTACAACTGAAGGGTACCCTGTTATTTATTTCAAATTTATTTAATAATGACCGTATTTAACATTTTTTTTTTTTCAATTACCTACATCATATCTCACAATATCCTTTTCTTCGTGCCCTATAAATACTGCTTGCAACGCCATCGCTTATCAGTTTTGACACTATTTTAATCTTGATAGTGTTAATCGAAGGAGCTTGAGTGATTAGCTAATAACAGTTTCATAATCCTCTGTTAGTTATATTCAGAGTTGGTGCAACGAAAAATTTCTTAATTCGTGATTAGTTAATTACAGCTAATTAACAGTACACTAATCATAGTTGGTGCAACCGGCCCTTATGACTTCTTTGCACTAAAAACCTGCATTGAACATTTTATTTGTTCATACGTTCAACGTTAAACTCTGACTTGCGTCGTTGCAAGGATAATCTTATGGTTCGCGTACTGTTAGTTGTCGAATGATTTGGTAACATTGAAATTCCTCATAAAAACATTTTTTAGGAATAAGGTATTATGCAAGTGTCATATATCAAAAACTCAAAATATTTATAAAACATTTCTCCAAACAGGGTGCATCGAATAATTTGAAACTTTAACACCTGACAATAGAGGTCTCAATAAAGGTATTATAACTCGTGAAATTTTATTTTCCGAGAAAAATGTTAGTTATCCCGGGCAAGAACCAAAAAAGACTTCCATAACCATGTATTAAAGTGTTAAATGATTTGGTGCGTTCAGTTTGGAGAAAAAAAATATAAATATATTGATGTTTCTATATATTATATAATATATATTATAGAATATATTATATATGTATGTATGTATATAGGATGACTCTTTCATATCACCTTAAAGTGACGTGAAAGGGCATCTGAAGGGTCAATTCGTTTATGAAACTTTTCTCCGAACTGGGTGCACCGAATTGTTCGAAACTTTACCACGTGAATATGGACGCTTTAAGAAAGGTCTTACATCCATGACATTTCATTTTTTTTTTATTGTTCATAAATAATTTCTTAATTTTGTATAGAAATGAAATTGTATGATTGTCAGGACCTTCCTCTGGGTCTTCAAATTCACGTGGCAAAATGTCAAACTATTCGGTACACCGTTTTGAGATAAGTGTCATAAACGAACAACTCCTCAGATTCTTCTTTTACATCACCATAAATACTTATGAAATATCGACAACTTTAAAAATCCTTGTAGTCTTGAAAACCCTGAACGCTCTGACATCTTTAACCCTTTCGTTACGAGCGCCACTTTAGTCGGTAACAAATTCTGCCATATCTGTAGAGTATCTTTTGATTGTATTCATCTGTATTTGATGTATCATCCTAAAAGTACATTTTGATCATACGTAACACATTTTGGCAATCGAGACGAGCCGAGAAGACCAGCTATTGGGATAACTTTTAATTTCTTAAAAGTTTCGAGGTTATACTTTTATTTGGAAATTTAATAATGGAATAATACGACAAAACAGTTGTTATTTAACACATGGAAAAAGCGTACATACAAAAGGATGTCAAGAAGGCGTTGTTCAGGTGGAAGACGTAAGTTCGAACACCGATGACTGCCGACGCAGAATGTCCCAGTGAACACTGTTATATAACTGTTGGATAAATGTTACGTTTTCGAAACTAACATGTTATGTAGCAAAAAAGTAACATGGAAGTTAGATGTTATTATTTCCCACTCAGTAAGGTAACATGTTATGTAACATGTTATATTAATGTTATAATTTCAGTTACCTTAAAATAATATTAATGTTTCATACATTTAATAAAAAAGAAATAGCGCAATTTTATCCAAAATTATATTATTTTTTATTTTTAATTATTCTCTGGTATTTGACAATAGTTAGATATTAAATTACAAATCAGATTCGACTAGCAAACATCGACTGATAATGTGTATGCACGTATGAATTAAAGTCACATTTTTTCATACGAGTAGTGAACAAAATATGACATATATTAATCTTATGACATTTGACGATGAGTTATGACAATGACGATGACGATGATATAATACAATAATTGACAGCACCAATGTAGTGCCGTTTTGTTACAAATATGTGCTGCATATACACAGTAATATCAAGACAGTAACATAATGTAAGATGAGAGTAACAAAGTTATGCTACATTTATATAGATATGATAGTAACAAATGTTATGTAACCTGTTAGCTCCATGTTACTTAACCGTTAAGTTACTGCATTGTAACAAATGTCACGTAACTAGTTAGCTCTACGTTACGTAACTGTTAGGCTATTACATTGTAACAAACGTTATGTTATTTGTTAGTTTTACGTTGCGTAACTGTTAGGTTTGGTGTTCAGTGGGAAACTATAATTTCATTACATCGGAATCGTGCTTTTAAGGGAGCTTGTTAGTCTAGACAGCTAAAACAAGTCATTTATCAGAATCTTTTTTGTTGAATCAAATTATTTTCTTGAAGTAGAAGTTTGCTCACTGTAAAGTACCTGATTTCAGGTGTACGTTTTATTTTTTTTGTATGAAAAAAAATTGGAAATGAAGCGGGCTATAGCCGTTGATATAAAGCATTGCGCCAAAAGCGCACTTGGCGGTGTGCAATATAAGTTAATTTCTGGTTGACCCAAACTAAAAAACACAATGGATTCTTGAAAACCAATAGTACAAGCTCTCTTTTCGTCGATATGGAATATCGAAAAAAAAAGAAATTAATTACAAAACTGACTACTCAAAGTTCACGCATGTTCCAGTAAAAAACGCCGCTGGTTTCTGTGCTTTCTTGTGCGCCTCCTGAAAATTCCATTATGAATATTCAGGGTTAGGAAGGGTTATGCCAAGATGAGTGTCTAAGCCAAGATACGTTCGCGAATATGGAGAAAGGAATTCGCAGATGGCAACATCGTCTTAAGGTGAAGTGACCCCCCCCTCAAATCAGTCGATTCTAATACAACACTTTTTTTTAAGGGTATTAGACCAAACTGTCCGAAACTTTAACCCTTTCTCTACGGCAGTCTGCTCCGTCGGAGTGACACCGTTGAACGGGCCACCGTGCCGCCGGAGTAGCGGCACTGAACGGAGCACTGCGCCGAAAAGTGTGCATGTTGCGCTTAGGTAAACTGGTGTTCGGACTTACATCTTTCGGTGCAGCTTCGTCATTCTCCGGATCGCACGATTCTTTAAGTATTATACAACAACATATTTGGAGATTTTGCAATTATTATCAATAAAAACATCGCGGATGTCATGGTCAAGTGGTATCACGCGGATGTCGTCTATAGGCGGCGCTCGTACATACAGGTCGTCGCGCGGATGTCGTCTATAGGCGACGCTCGTACACACAAGTCATCGCGCGGATGTCGTCTATAGGCGACGCTCGTAGCGAAAGGGTTAATACATCACTCCTAATCATCTAAAAATTGTCCTGACGCATTAAAAATTTGGATTTTTCAAAAAAACTTTTTAACTTAGCCAAAACCAGAACCAAAATGGCGTCCAGCTCTCATATTTCGATCAATATACAATTATTGAAGTCTCTGATATGAGGAACGAAAGGGTTAGGACAATTTTACGACAATTTGGAACACTCTGGTAATCGATAAACTCGCATTTGAACGGGATAAAGACAAAAAAAGTGTTTTACGTGCTTCTATGCCAAAACGATGGGAATACGAGGTGTCGGAGTGAAAATGTAATTAACCTGAAAATCACAGATGGCGCAGGGGGTTCCTCTGCAGTCAATTAGGCCCCCAAAAAGCATGAATCCAGAGGATTTCTGGAGCTTTACTTCGACTTCTTTATAATTATTGTACGAAAACGACAGGTGGAGTATGCCATTTGGTACAATACCCAATATAATTCGACACAGCTGTCAATGTAAAAACGAACGTCGGCAACGTAGGCATTTAGAAAAATCTTCTTTATCGACGTCTATCAAGTTCCTCGACGTGTTTCACTTCACCTTAACCGCGGAGAAAAATCGCTACAAAAGATTGCCACTGGGAACCTGAAAACTTAGCCGTATTCCAGACACAAGTTATTAAAGGGTTTTAAAATAGTGTCCTGGTATACGATACTTATTTATATTCGGAAGATTAAAGATGGGAATAGATAGAAAGTGTACAACACGCGTAGGGAACTTGGACTATGTATGATGCAAAACGAATTTTTCAAAGTTCGCTACGGAGAGAACTTGAAGAGAGTTCGCGCGAGGGACATAGAACAAATTTACCACTGGAGGAACTGAATGAGATAGAAGTTCATATCGGCCGCGCCTGAAGATTTATAGTCTTTCTAGCAGCCCCCCCCCCCATTTCTGGGAGGTTATACTCCCCCCTACCTTCAGCGACCCCACCACCACAGGGGGCCCGAAGGCCCAAGACGGGCTGGAAAAAACCCGAAAGCTCCGGACCGCTCGTTCAAACCCCGGGGAGGCGCAAGCCGGGTCGGGGCCTCCGCGACGCTGTCCCCGAAGGGAGGTCGCTTCACCCTGCCCGTTGCCCGCGGGGAACTCTGTGGAGGTCCCTCCCCTGCACTCACGTGGTGCGAGCATTCGTGCAAGGCGCCAGCTGAGACGTAATGCTCCAGCGTGGTTTCGCGAGTTTTCCAGGCTAGGTCGGATGGGAACCCGATCCATCGGCCAAGATAACCCAGCGAATATTCGGATCGGTTATCCCATCTATCGGCCCGTACTAGCTCGCTGGCCTTCTTATTACGGCCGATGTTGTACCCCCAACCCGCACCCGGAAATCCGGGACACGGGACGGGTTACCCGACGCACCCCGGCCGTCCGGTCGAGAAGTATTCCCATGACGAGGGCCACTTTTCGCCGGTAATTCTAGGGGGAACAAGAGTGCGGTCAAACTCCGCAGAGCGAGCATCTGTCATGATTACCCAGTAGCCATTTGCCGTTTCGTTCCGGACCCATGGGGGCCCGCATCCAGTCTCCACGACGAGGAGGTTTACGGATGGCTCTTGGACGCGTGGGATTCCACCCCACGTCGTTGCCTTTCGGAGGCCGGACTGAATGAGATAGTCGTTACTCTACAATCAACATTATTAACGGAATCCTGAAAAGAGAAGACATCCTAAATCTCGCCGCCCGGTCGCACCGGGATCGCCAAATTTAACTCTTTCGGTACGAGCGCCGGATATATCCGGCATCCATGTGACAGCCTGTATGCACACGCTATGTGTGCATTTTCGGAGCGACGCCTCGTAAAGCGAGAGTTCACGACGGACAGAGCGCTCGTACCGAAAGGGTTAATGAAGGTTCAGGTTTTCCCGGTGTTTTAGTTAGTTCACGGAGGAACGGCAAGATAGAGGGTGGTCTGCGAAGTTGTATAACGACAATCATTTGTTTGTTTAACGGTAACGGGGCCGTAACAATGACTAGCGAGTTTATGTGAATTTTTAGATAGTGACAAAGAATGAACGCGTACAGCGGAGGACGCGAATGCCTTCCCTGCAAACACGGTAACAGGAATGCATAATGGGAAGGCATTGATGTCGGCCAGTGTACAGTATTCTTGATTCTTTCGCGGAAGGCGAGACACTACGAATTAGTCGAGATGCTATCGAGGGATTCGCGAGATGTTGACGACAAGGTTTGACGATCGCGACTAAGGCAGATTTCTCTTCCCTCTTGTCAGCGAAGAAAACGCCGTTAACAACGTCTTGAATTAGAAGTCGATTAAGGTCGAATCTCGAAGATACCGCGGACGCGTAGAGTCTCGCGGGAAACCGAAGGATTTTCATTCAAGGAATTTCGAAGGAAATTCAAAATGTGGTGGAACTTTTCTTGAAACTTTCAATACTCAAGACCAATTTTGTACATAAAATTCTTTTCGGCAAAGTCTTTTCCACTTTACATAAACTTGTCATCACTTGGGCTGTAACACTGGTGATTATTACAAAATCAATCTTGCTGCATCCAAAAAGTTCCTTTACTAAGAGGAATTTAAATTGCCGCAAGTAATTACATTCACCTAGAAAATAAATTTTTCTCTCAGTGTACGTTGCAATTGTTTACCAAGCAGTATATATATGTTCAACAACAGTAAATGCCCCTACAATTGATCGAGTCTACGTATGTTTCAATTTACGTCACATAGGTATACATATCTAAATATAGTAAACGAAGTACAGTAAACTCTATGAGGAAAAAAAGTGATGTCCACATCGAACAGGTGAGCATACTTACGTGAATCTGGATTATAGGGGATTCCCGTTAGCTTCAATATGTGTGCAGTCCCCACTTGTGCAAGTATCTCGGAGTATACCAGTTAGTGTTTTTTATCTTTTATATCTTCCTTATCAGAGGTAAAAATACGGAGTCTTAAACCGTAGGTATGCACAGATATACTCGCATGTATGTATGTATATATAGGGAACATGCCGAGCAAGGAGCCAATGTGCTTTTCCTCTTACAACTCGACACATCACAATTCGCAAGATTAATCTTTGCAAAGTTCAAGTCTGACTCAAGCTACGATATCACGGGAAAATGAAGCTCTTTGTCTTCTGCATTTTCGCTGCACTTTGTGGCATACAGGCAAGTCTTAATTTTTAGTATTCTATTTTAATCATTTTGCTCCGCTCGATATTACTGTAATTGCGCATGCTACTTCCGTGCATTTGAGGCAAAACTCTACCGAGTTTCCTGATTACACTATTTGTTTTACACTTTAAAACACGTAGTGGGGGTCTCCAGGTCCCAAGATTCTTTTCTATTTTCGAATAACTTGGTTTTTCCTAATACCAGGAAACCCACGTTAAAATTAGTTTCAAAATTCATATCTAAAATGGAAAGTTTGTAAAGGCGAATTTCGAGAAGAAAGAAAATTTTCGAAAATGGTCTCCGTACTCTACTTAAGTACAGCCAAAAATTTGGTAGAATCAATTGCACGATATTTTATCTATTTATTCATAGAGCTTCTCTTCTGGATATCTATGTAGTCATTTGTGCTTATTTGACTTATAAAAAGAAATTTTAGTTACTGTATTTATTAGAAAATATTAGTCGTTCTCTTTATTATAGATAACTTTTTAGTCACAGCTGACGGATGCAAAACATCTTTTATGTAACGCAAGTATGATTTACGCGTCTTTTCGCGACGGTCTCCGGAAGCTAAAATTGCTCTTATTGATGTTATGCTCGAAATATTTCTAGCATCGATCTATGTTCGTTGTCGAAAAGCGACTGCCTCCTTCCTCTTCCAGCCCTATCGCCGAATTTTTCTGAGCGTTTGGTAGGAGGAATGAGGAAGGAATCTATGATATTATTGATCGCCCCTCCGCAAGGACCGCTCGACAATTGGTCACGGAAAAGGCCCAAAAAGGGAAATCCATACAAATACGGCCGAGACGGAAGCGCGATAAGACCCGTGCAGTCCGGGGGCCATAAAACAATAATCTGGGCCTGACGCTCGGACGACCGTCTTCGTCCTGCCTAAGCTGAACACAATAGCTATTGTATCGCCCGAAAACTATAGCTATTAACAAGGGGTCCTATGCGGGATAAATATATTGGATGTTTACAGGTTGGACGTCGGTAATACCCGATGTGCACGTGCTAAGGGTGGAAAATTCCGTTTTAACTTAGGGAGGTTATTACAGAAATGATTTCCTGCTCGAGGGACTCAGCGAATTGGGAAGATGGGCGTAACAATTGTGACGGGCAACAAAGTAGAAACAAACAAAAGGGAGATAGTGGGGGCAGTACAGAATAGAGTCTCGAAACGTCCTAGGACGGAAACGTGCTCGTATTCGTCCTGCGAATTGGCGTCCGCATGGAACAGGACTAACATTAACCGTTACTGTTAGTTGTTACGGGGATATAGAACCGTCGAACGCGGACGAAGACGATCGCGAAAAGACGCGTAAACCATGCTTGCGTTACATGAAACATCGTGTATACCATGGAAACAAAGTAGGTTTTTTACGTCCCACGTGCTTGCGACCCAGACGGCATAAAATATTCATAGAATATAGAAAAGAAGTAGGAAAACATTCCTCATGTATATGGGACATTAGAATGATATTTTAACGCATTCGCGACCGCAGACGTGAATTCACGTCATTTTTAATTCTACTCCTGATTGCCGCTGACGTGAATCACGTCCATGACGATACACGATACAAGTTTGTGGCAACCAGTTTCAGAATTTCATTATTTTCGCCGGTACTCAGTATTTGAAACGGAAAAAATTTGCCGGTCGCAAATGTGTTAACATAAGAAGTAGCCTTCAGAAATTAGAAAATATTCCTTTGAGTTTCACACGGAAATGTATCTGTTATAAATTCTGTTATCGTTAGTGATATGTGTACTTGCTACTTGGAATTTGATCTTTGAATTAAAAAAGAAAAAGATTACTATGACGTATATGTAATCATATTGTAAAAATATGTAAATAAACCCCACGGGGCCGAAGAAGCAGTAAAGAGACCAGTACAATACAAATATATAAAAATGTAATAGATTTATATTTGCATCACGTACGTATACATACACTTATGTGTAAAATGTTGGTAATTTGGAAACTGAAAAGTGTACATTAAAAAAATTCATATGATAATATTAAAGTTACTGCGAATCAATTTTTTACATAAATCTACATTTTTAAATGAACAACAATCACCACGGTGAACATAAACATTAAATACTAATTACGAATTGTGTCGAATGTTTTGTCATTTGAGCAAATATAAACATTTCACTAACTTTTTCCTTGTTCTTATCTGACTTTTTCTGAGTGTGGCCACGCGATAAATGCGCCGATACAGTCCATACTCGGAAGCGTAATCAAATAATCCGTTCACGGCACATTCTTTTTTTTAACTTTGAATTAATTCTAAACCGTTTGTTTTAAATCAATTTATTTATACATGAGAAATTATCTCATTAATGGTTACTCCTTTGTTTTACAAATGGAATGCTAAGAAATTGCGGTAAGATCGATAGAATGCAAGGTGACATATTGTAGCAAGTGGATACAAGAACAAAACAGTTAAGCATTTTATGATTAATAAACATGTCCAATTGCTTGTTAGAGTTGGGATTACAAGGACATTAATGAGATTTTCCTCGCTTCAGATGGTAACTAGGAAAATGAAAAATAATATTTCATATTAAATTTGATCAATTATATGTGATACTCTTAGTTTATACAGGGTTGATTTAGTTTAAATAAAGTTATTTAGTTTATTTTGTTTAATATTAACGTTTCAAAGTCTCGTACAATAAGGTGCGTCAATTTGTAAAAATAGAGAAAAAATGTAATACCAGGAAGGTTATCGGATGATAAGATAGTTAAAAGTGTAGGAGGTGAAATTACCGAAGGCGAATCTACTATTGACAAGTCCATATTTTCCGTAGATTCACAGGTATAGTTGTTTGACTTCTTGTTAAAGAAGACGTATATGGAATGGATTCAAGCGTTCCGTTCTGCGATCCTCGACCAAGTGCCGTCCCGTCCCCTGTTCGCAGGGATTGTCTTGGTCTAGCCGTATCAATTGTTTAGGCCATGCTCATATTTTCTAAACATGCTCGCCTTTCCTCGCCCATGATTCTGGGAATAGGTCCGCCCATGGACCTCCGATCATTTTGCCTTGCCTCTTTGAAATATTTCCTTCACGTGGTAAACGGAATAGTAATTGTCCTTGGAATACTAATTATTATTTCTTACACATAATATTACATTTTATTTCGGAATTTTTTACCGATGAATCTGGTTATAGCATATGGCTGGTCTGGAGCGAAGTGTCAATTTTCTTCATTAATTAGTAAATGTCAGTATTTATAATATCGCAAGGCTTAATCGTAGGAGGATCCCGTTAATCACGTTCGCACATAATCCTTATTTGAACACCGTCATCAGTTCCAGTTACCGTTTTAATCTCCCATATCTTTGTGATTCACAGTAATGACGCATAGAGATAAATCCGATGTATATTTAGCGGCAATGTCTTGCAAAATTGCGATATGCATTTCACCGCGGGACAATTTATATTGAATATTGCAATTAATATTTGGAATTTTAAATAAGATTTTAGATTAATATTTAAAAGAATAACTTCATTAAGCCTGTGACGTCTTACATTACTTTGAATCTTTCATCATGCAGGTAAATTGATTTTTTATTACTGGAGCCTTCACTGTAATCTATCCACCCGAAAGAACATAAATATGAATTTTAAGTGTAAGCAATACGTTTCTAATGGGAAAATATTCAATCATTTATCCTTATATTTTCAAACAGATATACATGTACACGGTCATAAATGTTAAATACCACATTATAATTTTGTTACTCGTGTAATGGCTCACCAAAAAGCCTTTAGTTTACATTACATATTAATTAAAATATCTCTCTAATCTTTAATTGTCCATGCATGTTTTGTAGTCTTAGAAAAATATTTAGTTGAATCGATAAAATTTGTGTTAATTCAACCATAGAAAATAGTTGTTATATGGGCAATCAAGTTCTTGCTTGACATGACAAAACTCTTTGGTTAATAACTTTTCCTTGATTACATGAAATATTGAGGTAGATCGCCCCAAATGTTAAAGTAATTTTATGTATTTAACCAAAATATTTTAGTTGATTGATACAAACGAGTTATAAAGAAAACGGTGTGTGATTTATTTACAGGATAAATACGAAACATTACATTTTTAATAGAATCCTCCCGTTTACTAATAACAATGGTACTTAAATGTCCTTATCATCAAACAATAGAAGTAGTGGGTGATGTAATTTCCCAAAAGAAGGTGTATTATCAGTTTAGCTTGAGTTCATTATTTTAACAACTTATTTTATTGATTTGAAGAAGTACACCTTTTAATTAATAAAGAATTAAACGACTAAGCTTCTATTGTTACAGGTAACAAGTGCTGCCAATGGCTTGCAAATTCTTGTTCAAGGAATCCGCAAGCTCAAAACCAACACGAATGATATAATACAAGACCTACAACGTTACCAAAATACTTTGGTTAGAGAACTTGAAAGGAAGGTACATGACCGGAAATTCCAATCAATATCGGAAATAAACACCATCACAAACTCAGCTCTTAAAGACATTGAGGTGAGATTCCTTTTAATTTAATCAATTCTCTGGCTATTCGATTGTACTCATTCAGCACTGATATTAGAATATTCGAAAGCACGAGTAAAAGGGATACTTGAAGGAGGTCAATCATTTATGTACTTTTCTCCAAACTGGGTGTACCGGATCATTTGAAACTGTACCACGTAAATATGGAGGTACCTAAGAAGGCCCCGACACTCATAAAATTTCATTTCTTTTATATACAAATTTAAACAATGTCCATAAAAAATTAAATTTCTCGCATGTCTAGATGTTATGAAAGACGTTGAGAAATTTAATCGACGTCGATTAATTAAACTTCACGTATACCTTTTTTGATGGTAATGCCATTCCAAATACTTAATGCGAAGTGAAACCCTCTTCAAATCAGTCGATTCGAATACAACACTTTTTTTTTTAAGGGTATTGGACCAAACTGTCCGAAACTTTGACACCTGACTCGTAGTCATCTGATAATTGTCCTGACACATTCAAAATTTGGATTTTTGGAAAAAATTTTTTAACTTAACCCAGACCAGAACCAAAATGGCGTCGAATTCTCATATTTCGATCAATATACGATTATCGAAGGCTTTGATATGAGAAACGGTAGGGTCAGGACAATTTTACGACAATTTAGAACACTCTGGTAATCGATAAACTCGCATTTGAACGGGATAAAGGCAAAAAAAGTGTTGTATACGCTTCTATGCTAAAACGATGAGAATACGAGGTCTCGGAGTGAAAATTGAATTGATCTGGAAATCACAGATGGCGTAGGGTATCCCTCTGCAGTCAATTAGGACTCCAGAAAGCATGAATTCAGAGGATTTCTGGAGTTTTACGTCGATTTCTTTATATTTATTGTACGAAAACGACAGGTGGAGTATGCCATTTGGTACACGTTGAGAATTATACGAAATCAAGCGTTCGATGTGTCATTTGAAGAAAGCAATGATGACGAGATCGACGTAGAACTGTCGAAATCCCGTGAATTCATGACTTTTTAATTCTAACGGACCAACGGTGCCATCTGTGACATTTAGCTGCAACTAAATTTTTGCTCTAAAGACACGTGTTAACTACGAGACAAACCAGCATTCTCTTGCAATTGCTGAAAGTATTTTCCATATTTTCCTATTTGACTATGTAATATTTCATTTGTACGATATTATAAATTGTTCGAGCTAGGTCCTGAAACTCTTCATTTTCGATTCTAAGCCTCCAAGAAGCGTGAAACATCGAAAACGTGCACGGACCACGCCATATTGGTTCTAGTCCGTGACAAATCGATAAATTTGTTATGAAATATGTAATTTCATAAGTTTCAGGACCTACTTTAGGGCCTCCATATTCACGTGGTAAAATTTGAAACGAATCGATACACTCAATTCGGAGAATACTTTCACGAACGATTTGACTTCTCGGATATATATAAGCTAACTGTGTCATATCATCTCCTCTCCTAAGACCTCCGTATACACGTGGTAAAATTTCAAACGATTCGATACATCCAATTCTGAAAATGTTTCATAAACAAGACCCTTCTGATGCTACTTTCGTATCATCTTAATTCCTTGCAATTTACAGGCTGCTGTGGCAAAGGCCAAAGGAGAAGGCAAAGATGCAAGTTCTTGTGAAACAAGTGCCAAATCCAGCCTCAGGGAGCTCAGTTTGGCTGCTTTTAAAAATTGGGACGAGAAATCGAAAAGCAGCGTCGCTACTCTCGACCCGGTTCTGAAAAACATCGAATCCGTCATCTCGGTAAGTATAACATTAAATATAAATACAAGGGTAGAAAGTAAAGAATGTAGGACGGATATCTTCACGACTTCAATGACTTTACAATACTTAACCGTACTCGTATTTGACTTGTATACAATGCTAAACACAATACCATTTTAGACGTTATGTTGAAATGCTGAGCAAATATTAAGTAAATATTGATTTTTTGTCAATTTGAGGGCCGCGACTGTCTCATATTTCCCTAGTACCATGGACACTAGTGGTCTTCCATTTCAGAACCACGATTTTGCTATTAACACAGCAATGCCCCATGTATTCAAGGGATAGGAAAATAACACACACTGCACACTTAGATCCGATCTTTATCGGTATGCTGTACCGATGGAATTTAAGGCAAACACATTTTCCCTCTTTTCATCCTGTGAAATACAATTCGATTCGCTCTGGCCCGATGACGGTTCTTTTTATCACCCGGTAGCTCGGCCATGAACACGTGAAAATACTCGATAACGCAGCTTTGCTGTTAATACATTCGGGACCGCTGACGTGAATTCACGTCATTTTTAATTCTATTCCTGATCGCCCCTGACGTGAATCACGTCCATGGCGATACACGATACAAGTTTGCGGCAACCAGTTTCAGAATTTCATTATTTTCGCCGGTACTCGGTATTTGAAACGGAAAAAATAAGTCAGTCGTGAATGTGTTAAGCATCGGTCCCATCAACATTACGAGAAGTGCGGATTTTATCCGCATCCTCTACCAAATATATTTCGTTGTTATTCTCGAAAACATCGAATTCGATATTTGTTCGAACAACACTCGACTCATTATTGCATGATAATGAACAACTAAAAGAGCGCAATCGCTAACACAACTGTAATGATCGGACAAACAAACGGATAATAGCGTTATAGTAAAAAGTGGAAAAAATGAAAATGTTCCATTCAGCCAACAAAACGAGTAACTCCGTCTTTGCAAATTTCACTTCTTCGTTAACAACGGCTTTTTTTGTGAATGAATGAACAATTGTTTAATTATTCTTTATGAGTTACGAATCAAATTTATAGATACCAACAGCACAGCAAATGTGCTTATGGATAATTTTCTTATGAGCAAAGGAGCAATATCTAAGAGTGAAAAATACCCTTCCCGCTTTGTTCATAACGAAACGTTTTCTTTCAGGCTGCCAAGAACTCCCTCATCTACTTGGACTCCATCGTCCCCGGATGCATCTCGTCCAACACCTGGGCCACTCAAAGTTGCGTTGCCGGTAAACTGCCAGCCGCACATCAAACACTGAAAAGTCTCCAAAGTTCTTCCGACTTGGTGAAGCGTACCGGAACTTCTCTCTCCAACGACGCCTACCAAGACGTCTTCAGATACAGTCTCCAGTCAACGTCGGATTTCCGCACAAACACAGTAAACATTCGTTTGGGGGTCAATAGATGCATCGAAACAGCCTAGAAAACTCAATCAGTTTTTTATACAATTGTTAAAATAAACAAGACCATAGCCACTGCAGCGACAGACTGCCGTAAATATGGTACCTCTGCATGGTGTTATAAATTAATAATACCCTTCCGTGAACTACGCTGTGACCAATTTTAGAACCTTTATAAATGTAAAATAACGCACATGCAAAATAAAACAAAAGGACTGAAGATGCTTTTATTTACATTTTAGTTAACTTTATTAAAAAGACATACACTAACGTTAACTTCGTACGTAACGCTGTTTCGAAGGATTTGGTATAAAAGTTCTAACTTCATGTATAACACTTGTATCTTATTAGTCTTTTGATTTGTCGTCTTTCCTTATGAAAAAATTCAAACTGTTTCCTTCGGTTCAACGTTTAGTTTGATATGTAATTTACTAATGGTAAGTAATTCAGTTCTACTGTTCAGTGCTACAGTTCGGTACTGGAAAAATGATTAAATAATAATATCCCATTAAGTGAAACCTGTAAAAGTGTGCGTGTGGCATTTAACGAGTCTATATTAATGATTACTGATTCCTTACGGTATCTATTAATCAGCGGGAAGCATCCCAACAGAATAGCTGACGATCATTTTTGCAGTTGTTAACTTATGGTCGCTGAACATAGTCCTTTAGTTTAGTGGATAGTAAAGATTTTTCTAAATGAATCCAATTGAAAGGATGCCATCCGAGGACATCGAATTTACAACTCAAGGTCTTTTAACCCAATGACAGAGGCAAGTAAGTATTTTTGTTTTAAATATTTACACTTTGCAGAAATATCTATATTTCTGGTTATGATATTCTTAAATTTTTCCTTTTTAAACTATTGGTGATAGCAATTATTTAATTATTCCGAGCGAGTTTTCACTTGGAAATTTATGCTGTACTTATAGGGATTTGACAGAATACGTGGACGCAATAGATAAACTTAAAACTTTCAACACCTCAGAAGAGCTTGTATTCAAGTGTGTCGTTAGTAACGGCTCAAAGTCAAGGATACTTAGCTGGCAACTAAGTACGAATCACTGAGTACAATTTAGAAAGTAATCCACTTCCTCCTAAAATATGAAATAGTTGAGAAAAATGTGTGAATTAAATTATTCATTTTATTCGGACAAGTTAACTGACAAGTTATCTTACTTTTCCAGATCGTTGAAATCATGAGAGGCACGATGAGGAACTTCCATCCACGATTCAGGAATTCAAAGGAAAACGTGAGCAGTTTGGAAATTCACATTCAATCATCCATCAGTGACCCTGTAACAATGAACATTGGTAATAGCTTGGTGTAATATTGGTTCAATTTTTATATCTTAATATAGAATTATCGACTAATAACCAATCGTCTCAAAACACACCTTTGATGTACAAAAATTTAGCCAAATACATTTATCTTTATTCAATTAATTGCAAAAATAGCTCAAATTCCTCCCTTCTCATGAAAAGCTCAAATCAATTATTTTTGCCAAATGTAGTAAAACATTCATTCCATTAAAATCCCAGCTAAAATCTTTTTGCCAAATGTTACGGTATATTTGGTTTCACGTATGTTGCATGTACAAGAGTTTCTGCTTTCTCAAACCAAAAACAAATATTAAAACCTATATCGAAACAAATAAAAAAATTATAAACTCAATTTGAAAACAATATTTTATTTGGCGAGCACCCAAGGTATACTCTATACGATTGCAGACGTTTGACATTTTTAGGTTATTTGTACATATAAGTACTTAATCGCTGGAGTTTCTTCTTCTTCTTCTTCCGATTATTTGGCCTTGAGTTGGTTCCCTTTTAAGCCAGGGTTTTGCAGTGTTGTTAGCTGCAGAGATGAGCAAGAGAAATTCACGACAGAAACCTAAATACTAGCTTTGTGAAGGTCTTAAAATACATTTTATTCTCTTAAAAATAAGCAGCCAATATAAAACATTATAGATTTCTTTAGTATCTGTCAAAGATATTTGGTCACGTTTTTCTCGCTCGAGTGTAGTCTGAAAGATTTCGTGGGTGTCATTTTTATACACTCGATGGCCAATCTGCTTAACGTAGTTTCTAACCATCTTTTCCCGATTCGCCCCGACCAATACAATGTATTCAATTATACATTACAAAATGTATTCAACTATAAATTACTTGGCGTGACAAAAATCTAATGAATATATCTTGCTTAAATGCAGACTCGAGAAAATCTCATGAAAACAATAGTTCACCGTCTCTCCCCGTCAATCCAGACAGAAGGATATACAAAAAATGAGAGGGACAACGTGGCGAAAAAAATGGATGACTGTCCATTCGAAAGAATGGAAGGCCATCATAGTTGCCCTCTTCTTAAGGGGCCGCGTCGGCATATAGCCTCTTCGACACTTGTAGTCTCTTCGGGCAGAGCCCCCTACGTCTCGAACGCTTGGCAATCCCCTGATTTTTCGAATTTGAACAAAAAAAATACTCCGCGAACAGATTCAAAAGCTAGCAAAACGACGACCTGCGATCCGAGGATGCGCAGTCCGTGCGTATTGCACAATTATCCGAATTCCCAAGCGCGGTCTAATTAATTTGCATCCCTGAAAGAAACTTATCGCGATCGTGGGCGTCCGGGAGTACACTGAGCGAATAATTCACTCTCCAGACTAAAATGAATGACTCGCGGCAATCTAGACGTTTCTTGCCAAAGAAATTTCTCGGCTCCAGTAAAATTCTTTTTTTTTGTAAAGTTATTTTTTTTTCTCCCAGCGTAGAACCCCGGACGCAGGACGGAGGACATCTTCCGCGCTTCCGGAAACGCGAACGATGTAAAACTATAGTATATATAAATACCCAGGCTCGGGATCTCTCCCCAAACCCCAAGGAAGAGATCCCGCCCTGACCCTGCCTACTTACATCTAGACATTCTCTCCAGGCAATTAGCTTACCTCCCTAGCTATATTTAAAAAATCAACCTCACTCATTCCAACACACTCACTCCACGATTCTCTCTCATTCCACCCGGGGACAAATAGCCTAATCTAGGGAGGACATCCCGGGATGCCTCCGACCCCCGAGTTCAAATCTCTCACATACATCTTTCATCGATTGCCATCGTTAATCGAATTTAAACAAATTAAATGGATAGGTGCAATTGGAATCAAGATGGCAACCGAAAGAACTTACACAATTATTTTACCGCGCCCTCTGGCCCTTAACCGTTTGGCTCTGGCTGCGATTTCTTTCGGAGGAGTTACAGGGTTTTGGAGTTTTTGTGAGGAGTTCATCATTTTTTCAGCTTGATGGGGAAGGTTGTTCTGCTTCAATTGATCTCTCGAGCTAGTGGCTGCGATTTTTTTCGGAAGAGATACAGGGTTTTGGAGTTTTTGTGAGGAGTTCTTCACTTTTTCAGCCGGTTCTCCAGCTGCCCAGAGTTGTAACAGGTGGCAAGTGCATTAGCCGTCTGCATCCTCCACCGGAGGTCGAACAGGGCGCGGTCGCTCGATCCTTCCCGTGAATCTCTCAACTCATCTTTGATTTGGCAGAGATGAGTTGGGAGATTGCCATTATGGTAAGCCACCACCGTCAACTGCCGCATGGCATTACCATCACGAATACGTGAGCCGCTAACGGCAACTGGTAGATGGCACAGCCATTGCGATTGCGCGAGCCCCTACCAGAAATTCGTTGCGCCGCCCTTGGGGGCAAAAAACGGTGAAAACTAACGTACGAAACCAGAGGGCAGCACACGATGCGATCGCGCGCCCTGCCCGTGAGCAATCTCCCAACTCATCTCTGCATATATCGTGCATTTGCGACATCCGCCATATTGGAAACGTAAAATTCTAACCAATTTTGAAAGCAAGCCCAAATCGATTTGTTATTCCATACAAATATTTACGTGTTTACATATTTGCTGAAAGATGTCTATGACCTAGCGGATGCCGTATATCGTACATCTACGGCATCCTTCATATTGGAAGCGTAATTTATTGTTTTTCTACGATTTTCTAGGGTAAATTACGGGTTTACGTCATATACGTCAAAAACCTCGAAAAACGCAAAATTGCCTAACCCTCGTCGAGTCCCAATTATTCGGTATGTAGTTCATATATACGTAGCGCAGTATTGCAGTATATGTATGTATGTACATTACGACTAATGAAATTCGGACACGGTATAGATTCTTCGATTATGATTCCTGATAATTTTTAATTGATATTGTGAGCAAAAAAGATAATTTTTTTAATATTACAGAGGTTACTTTTAAATCCTATGATTTGCCGTTTTTTTGTCTGAAACTGTCATTAGACTGCATAAGATATCAAGTATAATATGATTTGTTTATAAGGCTCTTTGCCGAAAGATGACGTTTTTACCATTTTTACAGTTGGAATGAAGCGTGATAAAAATTTCCTGATTAAAGTTGAATGGTATTCGGTGCATAACACCGTTAAGGATCGATTGATCAATGGATCTTTAGTGTGCGATTTTAGTGCTTCTAATCGGATCTTAAAAAGAACAAAGATGTTGAACCATGTATTGAAAGAATGTCCTCGTTTGAAAAAGTATCAGCAGTACAAAGACATTATATCACAGCTGCGTAAGCATGTTTCAGACAATAGCGAAACCGATGACAGACATGTTCCATGTGCCGACTTTGGTAACAAAATTAATGGAAGTTTTGACAATTCTGTTCACAAGATTGATTTTGATAATAATGTTTCATGCAATAATGCCAATGTTTCTTATCAGAATGATGATCAAAGCATGATACAGGATAATCGTGAGAAATTGAGATTTCAATGTAATTCAAAACCCGAAACAACATCACATGAGATATGCCAGGCAAAAGTGCATAAGCAAAGGTATAAATTCTTACAAACAAGTAGAGATACAACTTCATATTTACCTGTATCTGTTCATACAATTGATGCTGAAAATAGTGATTGGAATAAAAATGAGATTCTTCCCTTTCAAAGCACCAAAAACGATCCAAAAATGTTTAAGCAGACGAAAAAAGGTATGAGGACTATGAATCATTCTTATGAGAAGATATCTGTTGAGAAGGACAAGTTAAATAAGCAAATGCCATTAGGAAGCATTTCTGATTTAATTGAGAACAATCAAAGGAAAATAACATTCTATTTTAATAAAAAACCTTGCTCCGACTACTGTCATGACAGATTACTGTCAAAAACCCATGCTAATTCAGTAGAGAAAAAACAAAGGAAAATAACATTCTATTTTAAGAAAAAGCTCTACACTGAATGTCATGATAATAAGATAGAAGAAAGAACTCTGGGACAAAAATCAGAGTTGAATTTTGCAAGCAAAGGATGCAATGTATCCAATAAGAATTTATCTCATGAAATACCCTGCAAAGAATTGAACAAAAATAATGAAGTGGCTAAAGTGAATATTACTAGCATTGAAGTGAATTCAAATCAATTTTTGGAAAAGCAAAAACATAACATAAGAGAATTAAATGAGATAAATGAAATGGGAGAAACATTTCAACAAAATATACAGAACAATGACACAATGACAAAATACAAAGAAGAAAATAAACGTGTTTCTACAGACTTATGTGACTATAATTTACATAGTTTATATAGAGAGCAAAGCCTATCCACTTTGTTCAGTGAAATATCTACCGCCGAGAGTACACGAGTATGTGAGAGTAATTCTAGTATTATTAAATCAATTTGTAAAGATGTGCAAGAATTGATGCTGCAGAATTATATGCCTGGTCTAGGAAATTCAGGAATTAAAGATAATTCTGAAAACCATCATTCAAATGATTATAGAAGAAACATAGAGAAAACTCCTTTAACTGTAAATATGTGCAAAAATAAGACCATACAAAACACATCACATCGATTGAACACTGGAAATTTAGATTCAGTTTTCACATATGGCTGCTGTAATGCACCAATGCAAATATGTGGAAAACATTCTGGAGTGATTAATGGAAAAATGTTAAGAGAAAATGGGAATCATCAAATTATTCAGAGAGATCAATCATTACATGAAAGTATTAATATGATTCCTAATATGAAGATCGAAGAAAATCATTTGGCAAAAATACAAGACAATATTGAAGTGCCAATCCAGCAACACAAGACTAACAACAAAGCGAGTCCTTTACATATAACACCATTTAATGAAGGTCCAATTATGGGGCACAATTCAAATAATGTGCAACTGAAAAAGATACTTCCAAAAATTATTAATAAAGATATTATTTTAACAAATTCGAAAATAGTGCCATTTGATCAACAGAATAATAATGAGATTCGTCCAGTTTTGCATAAATGTAATACGTTGCATACTAAATTTATGAATCAGAAGGGCGTCATTAATAAAAACAGCAAAAAAGGCGACAATGTTATAATGACTTCAACTGCTCAAGAAATAAAAAAGTTAAACAGATATAATTTATCTTTGGGATGTGACATGAGATTCAGTAATGATGAAATATATTTAAGTAAGAAAAATGATAAGAAAATAGTAGGGAGCAATATTGATGCTTCAACGACCACTGATGATTATAGAGCAATTACAGAAATTCAGCCAGGCGAATATTTGGAGAAAGGTAAATTAAGTAAACCCCAAGAATCTGCTAGAGCCATCAGCAGTGGTGAAAAACAAGTAACTGACAAAAAAGAATACTCTTTTAATAAATTGAACAAAAATGATGTATCTGATGCAATGTTTATGATCAGACATCATTCTAATAATAATGATAACAAAACTGATGGGACATTTGATCATGGGAGGAAATTAAAGAAGCGGAAGAAAAAAGAGGAAGTACTTCAATTTGTCTTAGGATGTCAAGACGAAAACGAAATACAAGGTTCTGAACAGGGTGTAATAAAAAAACAAAAAGAGAATTCTTTGTACCTAAACACTGAAGTAAAGAAGAAATCTCTTGAAAAGAAGAATAAGTCCATGAGACACTGTGTTAATAATGATGATGTTAATAAAACTGACGAGATATGTAATAATGAGAGAAGATTGAAGAAACGCAAGAGAAAAGAAGAAACATTTCAAAATGTCTTAGGATGTGAAGAAGAAACATACCAAGATTCAGGACATGCAGTTGCGATGAAACAAACTGGGAACTATCTGTGTGAAAACATTGAAGGGGAGAAGAAATCTGAAAAGGAAAGTAAGTACTTTGGACATAGTTCAAGTAATGACGATATTCAAAATATTGACGAAACATTTTGTAATGAAAGAAAATTGAAGAAACTAAAGTTGATAGGAGAAGTGTTTCAAAATATCTTAGGATGTGAAGAAGAAAAAGAGTTACAAGATCTGAGACATACAGTTGTGCAGAAACAAACGGAAAACTTGTTGTATCTGAAAACTGACAAGAAGAAGAAGCCACATGAAATGGAAAAGAAGAACTTCGGACACTGTTGGAATAACAATGATAATAGCATGACCGATGAGACTGTAAGTAATGAAAGAAATTTAAAGAAACGGAAAAGGGAAAAAGAAGTGTTTCAAAAGGTCTTAGAATTTGAAGCAGAAAAAAAATTTAAAAATTCTGAAAATGAGGTTATAGAGAAGGAAAAACCAAACCTTCTGCATTTACAAACTGAACTAAATAAGAAACATCCCAAAAAGGGAAATAAGAATCTCAGACATTGTATTAATACTAATGATACTGAAAAAGCTGGTGGAATATGTAATGATGAAAGAAAAGGAAAGAGGAAGGAACGGAAGAGTAAAGAAGTATTTCAATATAGTTTAGAGAGTAAACCAGAACATAAATTAGAAAATTCTGGAAATGGAGTTATGGAAGAAGAAAAGGAGAAACATTTGCATCTATCGACTGAAGTAAAACAGAAACCCCTTGAAAAAGAAAATAAACATTCAAGATACTATTCTAATAATAATGATTTTCAAAAAACTGATGAGACATGTGATAATGAAAGGAAATTGAAGAAACGGAAGAAAAAAGAAGTGTTTCAAAATGTTTTAGGATGTAAACCAGGAAAAGAATTAAAAAATTCTGTAAATGCAACAATGGAGGAACAAAATGAAAAATCGCTCCTACAGAACACTGACGGGAAGAGAAGAACTTTTGAAAAGGAATCTAAGGACAACAGCCAATGTGTTAATAATAATGATACTCAACAAAATGAAGTCGTTTTTAATAATGCCAGGGAATTAAAGAAGCAGGACAGAAAAGAAGTGCTCCAAAATCTTTTTGCTTGCAAACAAGAAAAAAAATCAAAGGAGTTTGAGAATGCAGTTTTAGACAATGAAAACGAAAACTGTCTGCTTCTAAAAACTGAAGTAAAGAAGAAATGTCGGGAAGGAAAGGAAAACAGGGATGCCAGACATTGGTCTGATAATTATATTCAAAAAATTGATGAGACGATTATTAATGTAAGAAAATTAAATAAACGGAAGCTGAGGAATGAAGAAGTATTTCAAAATGTCTTAGGATGTGAAGAAAGAAAAGAATTACAAGGTTCTGGAAATGCATTTATGGAGAAACAAATAGAAAACTCTCTATATCTAAACACCGAAAGGAAGAAAAAATCACTTGAAAAAGGAAACAAGTACTTTGGGCAACATTCTATTAATAACACATTCATAATCAATGAGAACAAATCTCTGATATTCACCCCGCAATCTTCCCATGCGAGAAATAGTAAAAGTTTGAATTCAACAAAAGAAACGAACGTTACATTTGGAAATAACGAGGAATCTCTAAGCATTTCTGATAGGACAGAAATAGCTGAAACTTTACGTCCTCGCAATGTACGTTAACAGAATTTTGTAAGATATCAAAATATTGAGTGACTTTCTAATTTAATACATTTTTACAATTATTGCAGATCCAAGAGCTAATCGTTAGTGAGTCCTTAATACACACGAATGCAGAGCCCTCATTAACATTAAATGATATTTCTGATGATGAAGACGTTTGGCTTTTTGAAATACCTAAAACGGTTAGTCGATTTTATATAAATATTTTATTTCAAAGCAGCACAGGCTAGTATGTTATTTGTTTAAATTTTCTGTTTTCCGTAGTAAAAAGTATTAATGTCCTTTAGAGTACAATTTACATTTATGTTGAAAACTGGTGTTCAGGATGATTTAAACATAGTATTCTTCTAATGCTTGTAACCTTGAACAGTCAGGTAAAGCTTCTAGTTTGTAGAATACGACTACCCTACTAATACTTCTAAGGTGTGTCTCAAGTAAACACAACCAGCGGTTTGTATGTTTAAATATATTACTCTGAAATGTTCTATTATCAGGTCAAGCTCTTCAGATCTTTTTTTTTTCTTTGAGTCTGCTCCAGATGCTGCTTGTTTTTCTGCAGGATTGATTGAATGGAGATATATGTTATACCCTACAAGAACACTTCCGTATAAAAAAACCTTGCCAAGTGGTCATTGCGACATCGTCGTTGCGAATCCCCATTTTGAAAAATACGAGTATTTAGACCTACATTGTGCTTCTGCCTACAAATATACAGAAATCAAAGCACAATGCCAAGTACATACGTCTAGAAGTATCTGCTTCTTATATAATCTGGCATTAGTTTATCATTCTTTTTTCATTTAGGAACTTTAATGTCTTCACTAGTTTTATGTTATTACTGCAAATTACATTTAAGTTTAATGATCATCATTTTTTATTATGTACAATGTTAAGTGATTTCTTATCGAGTACTACTTGGCGGGTCCATATTTTACAAAAACAAAATTATTTTTATATGTTTAACATTTGACACTGAATAGGGGCCTCGTGACTGAAATCGTTGTAAATGGATAGCATGTCGATAAATTAATTGTGCAGAACATGTGCAACTATACATGCTGTAAGGCTGTGCTAGGATTTTGTGGAGTAATAACATGGAATCAACTTCATAAACGTCTCGGTCTGCTCAATGTATTGTGACATTTTTTGCGCGGACCCGCCAAGTAGTACTCGATAAGAAATCACTTAACATTGTACATAGTAAAAAATGACAATCATTAAACTTAAATGTAATTTGCAGTAATAACATAAAACTAGTGGGCATTAAAGTTCCTAAATGAAAAAAGAATAATAAACTAATGCCGTATTATATAAGAAGTAGATACTTCCAGACGTATGTACTTGACTTTGTGCTTTGATTTCCGTATTTTTTGTAGGTAGAAGCACAATGTAGATGTAAATACTCGTATTTTTCAAAATGGGGATTCGTAACGACCATCTGGCCATTACCACTTGGGGGAGGTTTTTTTTACAGGGATGGATTTTTGTAGGGTATTTTACAAGTTGTTGTTTTCCTATAAAATGTATAATTTTTTATACATCATTGATAGGGCTAGTTGACGTCCAAAGTTGATATAGTGATCCACTCGTGATTAGTTCCAATGTTACGCTCTCAATTAAAAACATTTGTGTGCTGAAAATGGTAAAAACAATATGTTTTTAATACTTCATTAAAAAAATGTCATATAATGGGGTAGATGATCAAATTTAAGCTGTCACTTTTCGGGGTAGATATCACTTGAATTAAGAGAATCCCCTTTCTAAATTTTTACCAAACTGTTATCTGTGGAATTGTTATAAAATGTTGAACTGAATACTCCTACTATACGTACTTAAAAGTTTAATTCGAATCAGAAATAGATTGTCGATTGTTCGCCCGTGCAAAGCGATGACAACTTTTTCGCAAACGGTTCGTACGATTTTGACGTACGGAGTGCTGCCCCGTCAGTTTGCTCTTACGAATCTGCACATTGAACGACATCGAATTCGGGCCATGCGTTCGCGAAAAATGTCGATCTCGCCCGTGCAAAGCGATGACAACTTTTTCGCGAACGGCTCGTACGAGTTTGACGTGCAGAGTGCTGCACCGTCAGTTTGCTCTTACGAATCTGCATATTGAACGACATCGAATTCGGGCCATGCGTTCGCGAGAAACGTTGATCTCGCCCGTGCAAAGCGATGACTACTTTTTAAAGTAAAACACTCACATTCCCATTCGTAACGAACCCCACGGTTCTGCCGTGCCGAGAAGGGCGTAAGGTCCTCGCGGAGCTGAGTGGCCGGTCGGCTACGCCCGGGTGGCGCTGATCTAGGAGCCTGGTCTTCGTGCCCGTACTGCCGGATCCCGGAAGCCCGCGGCGCGTTCGCGCGCGCCTGGCGCCCCGACAAATAAATCGGGCTCACCGGAAGGGCCAAATATCGGGCTCGACCCCTTTCTCTACCAAGCTCCGCGCTCGCGCGCTGCTAGAGGTGCATCTATCTTATGGCGCATGCCTTGACGATGCAGTCCGCCTCTATCAGTGGACCCTTCTTGACTATTGATCCCCTAAGGCAGAAATCGAAATGCGGCAGTGGGCGGATCGCGCCCTCCGCGAGGGAGAAGGCGGTCGGCAGGCCCCCGCGCCCGCCCCTCAAGTGCAACGTAGCGCACTTGAGGGGGTTGAAGCGGAGGCCCAACGACCGCGCCTCTCCCTCCATACTTGCTAGGAAGGATCTCATCCCCTCCAGAGTTTCTGCCAACAACGCAATATCGTCAGCACAAGGCAGGGTGGTCACCACAGATTGCCCGAACAGGCCATAACCCAGCCCGGAGCTGTGTGCTTTACGGAGAACGGAGTCGACGGTCAAAAGAGGAGAGACCGTAAACCTAATATTTCTACTATACTGCATAATTTATCGCCACTTATTACTTTACAAATATATACGCATTTGTTTATTCAGATATTTGCCCTCAGGGGGTTTCCCCCCGCGGGTAATACATCAGATTTGTACATATTAAAATGTGTTGTTCAGGATAAAACGCAGCCACAGCCACGTCAATTAAATTTATTGCGAAATATGTTGTCGATTTATTTCTATTTTATCGCGCGAAAAAAAAAATGTGTTGCTCTTATACTTTTCCGTAAAACGGTGCCCATGCCAACGTTACATAAACGTAGCACTGCCACGTTATAAAAATAATATTTAAGTAAATGTTCATCGTTGAATTATATACAAGAATTTATTGCTAATTAATTGGTCTTAGAAAAACACAATTTTGAATACTTTGTATAACTCTCAATGTAGTATACCATCATGTATGACAATTGTCGTAGCGTGGCGAAACAAAATTAACAAAATAGAATGATTCCTTCACGTGCGAATTAATGCAAATTAATTGCTCTTAGAAAAACCCAATTTCGAATTTTTGCACAACTACTAAGGTATACTACCTTAGTATGCCAACCCTTAGAACATTCATATATAAATGCTTTCCGTTAATTTTGTTTAATGAACTCAATAGCATATGAAAAATTGATAATTTCAGTTGTGCATTTTAATAATGATGTATTGTTTCCATTCATCCATAGATTCATCATCAAAAATTCAAAGGAAGGAAAATTATAATCAAGGAAAACAATCTGGTGAAAATTGGAGAAGAAAAATATAATGCTTTATGCATAGACGTTAGGAAAGCCTCTTGTGTTGTTAATAGTGGCACGCATAAAAACCAGTACAAAACAGGTAAGAAAACAAATTTCAGATATTTTTATGAGCGGTGCGTAGCGTAGGTCTCTCGTGGTGGATGATGATAATTCAAAAAATTCAAAAAACTTAATTGGTTATTAATCTATAGACCTGTGGCTATAATTGGTACTAGAATGAAGTAAAAAATTTGAAAATTACAAAATTGAGCCAGTTTTTAAAATTAATTTGAAACTCGTATTTTTTTCGATGAATTTAGCTTGAGCAAACAAAACCGGGGGCCCACAATCCGGTACCGGCCCGGGCGACGAAGCGCGCGCTCGCGCTCAAAGGGACCATGCGCGCGGCGAAGCGCACGGAAAAAAACGGTGGCTTTAGACAGCCAAAAATCCAAAACGCAAAAATCCAAAACGCGACTATATATTCGATTGGCCTAGCCCGGGCATATGGGCGGGGCTACGGCTCCAAGTCGGCCAGCTGTGTGGTCGCACCCTAAACCAAGGGGAGGTGGCTGTCCTTCTGACGGCCCCTGAATTGATACCCGGTTCGCCGGAGCGTTGGCCGGCGTTTTCCGGCCCTGTCCCGCTTGGTCGGCCGGCTTGTCGCCCTTCGGGGCGGTGGCCTGGCTCCTGGGGGGGGATATAGCCGCCTAACTGCCCCCCATGAGAAAACTGAAGGTGATATATCTTCGATTATAAGGTTGGGCTCGACTACGGGACAAGAATAGCAATCAAATTAAAGACAACGCGAAAATTAAGAATGGCACGCAAGTATCTACGCGAAACTAAATTAAATTGGAAAACCTCAGACGACTAAATTCACAAAGAACATATTTAAACGGTGAACAGACGCCAGCAAAATATATTGACGGTTTCCGCAAGTAAGGCAGCGATAACACAAAAAATATAAGAAAAAAAAGCGCAAGAAAAGGCAGCAATTTCAAAATATCAGCACTAACACTTGACGCGAAATACAAAAAATTTCGGATATATTAAATTTTCATAAATTACATTTGCTCTGAAGTAATTAGGATCCAACTAAATCTTATCGGATCACAAAGCTAAGATATCAAAATAGTCGAAAATCCGGACATATAATCACTTATCGATTTATAAATGGAACAGTGAAATCGAAGGCAGGCACGGTTACATAAGAAATTTCCAGCTCGAAAAGAGGGGATTACGGGGGGGTTCGCTTTTCGCGAAGATGGAATTTAATTCAACGGGAGTTTGCACTTCGCGAAAACATATTTTAATTCAATAAGGTTCGCATTTCGCGAAACAAGGGAAATTGACTGAAAATTCGCACTTCGCGAAAAATGACATACTTTAATTATGATTAGCACCTCGCGAAGAGGGTAATTATTTAACCAAACTCGCACATCGCGATAACGGAATTTAAGTTCGCACTTCACGAAAACAAAAGGAAATTAACTGAAGTTCGCACTTCGCGAAACATAAAGGAAATTAACGTGTCGACCGCTCAAGACAACATTCTCGAGTTCGGGTCGACACGGCTTCTTGATCCGACCGAGGAGAGAGGCAGCAAAGAGATATTTTACTTCAAAAAGGCCGCTCACACGAGACTTTGGCCAAAAAATATAAAAGGGGCCGCTCACACGAGACTTTGGCCGCGATAATATACTGAGGCCTCTCACACGAGACTTGACCGTCAATATCGGAAAATGGTCGCTCACACGATACTTTGGCCGCAAAAATATAAAAGGGGCTGCTCACACGAGACTTTGGCCGCAAAAATATAAAAGGGGCTGCTCACACGAGACTTTGGCCGATTAGACGCGGAAGGGCCGACCACGTGGCGCGCGTCTCGACGACGGGTTACCCGGGGAAAACGCGAAACCGGAAATCTATCAAAAAAATCTACACAATCTAATCAATTTATTGCACGCTCAAACCTCGAGCTCGGCGAGTACGACAGCTCCCTCGATGGACGTCCACCGTAGGCAGCAATGCTCCCCGGTATCGACGGTGTGGTGTCGAGATAGCGGTGCAGGGGAACGGCGAGAAGGCAGCGGACACGTCTTCTTCGCTCGACGCTCGTAGACCAAGAAGACCGGGTCCTCGCCGTCGTCCTCTGGGAAGGCTCGACGGCTCCTCGTCGGAGGCTCGTAGTTCTCGTTGATTGGCCGTCGTCGGCTGCCAAATTGCGTCGGCCAATTCACAGCGGTCGCGTTTGAAATTTTGAGGATTTTGGGTGATGACAGCCGCGGCGCAGGTTCGCGCGCCGGATTTGAAGTGGATTCCGCGGTCCAATCGGGGCGCGTGGCCATCGCGTGACATCATCTGCAGGCCAGGGACGTAGCTCCTCGGGGACTCGGTGGCGCCGGTCCTGGGCTCCCTTGAGCCAAGATTCCTCGCGATTTTACTCGGGGGTGCTGACATCCCTTGATGCAACGGCTCCCGGGTGAGGGGACCAGTGGGCCCTTCCGCCCTGGGGTCACCGCGGCCTGGCCTCGGCGTAGGAGGGCGACGCAATTGGGACCCCCCCTCACCGCCCTTTTATGGACTCCTTTGAGTCAAAGGTTACGGCGGGGGGTCCACGGTCACCGGTAATGCGCCCTCCTCCCGCCATCAGTGAGGGGCCGGAAATCCGGGTGCAGACGCGGTGACCCAGCGACGCCGCTATGGGTCGACCCTTGCCCTCAAGCACAGGGTCGCTGGTGGCTCGGTTCGGCCCTATTCCGCGCGGCCCCGGCACCCATGGGCGGCGGCGGGGCGAGGCCTCTCTGCCACCGTTGTCGTCCGCTACTGTGGTCCTTCGAGGGCCCTTGTCCCGCGCCGGATGTTGACTTCTTGCTCGCACTCGCCTCACCGCGAGGATGTCCTATCGTCTAAGCTATACACATCCACCCTCCCGGCAACCCCAACGTCAAAGGGGCCCGAAGGCCCATGACGGGCCGGGAAAAACCCGAATGCTCCGGACCGATCGACAAACCCTGGGGAGGCGCTTGCCGGGACAGGGCCTCCGCGACGCACTCCCCGAAGGGAGGCCGCTTGACCCCACCCGTTGCCCGCGGGGAACCTCGTGGAGGTCCCTCCCCTGCACCCGCGTGGTGCGAGCATCCGTGCAAGGCGCCAGCTGAGACGTAATGCTCCAGCGTGGTTTGACGAGCTTTCCAGGCTAGGTCGGGTGGGAACCCGATCCATCGGCCGAGTTGACCCGGCAAATATAGGATCGGTTATCCCACCTATCGGCCTGTACTAGCGTCGCCGGCCTTCTTATTACGGCCGGTAGGGCCGGCCCCCAACCCGCACCCGGATAAACCGAGGACACGGGACGGGTTACCCGGAGCACCTCCAGCCCTCCGGTCGAGAAGTATTCCCATGATGAGGGCCACCTTTCGCCGGTAACTCTAGGGGGAACAAGAGTGCGGTCAAACTCCGCAGAGCGAGCATCTCTCATGGTTCCCCAGTAGCCATTTGCCGTTTCGTTACGGATCCATAGGGATCCGCATCCAGCCCCACCACGAGGAGGTTTACGGATGGCTCTTGGTCGCGTGGGAGCTGCCCCTCCCCCACGTCGTTGCCTTTTGGAGGCCGGATGAAATGATACAATTAAAATTGTATACCACTGCCTTCAGAAAGGATTTTAATGCATTGCAGTATGGAGGTTTCAACATTTGGAGCCCTGGGGCGATCGCCCACCGGGTGAATCGTCACAGCATATAACACCCAATGCACTGTTACGTATACCCCGCCCGAGGGATACAAAGGGGTCACAAAAGGGCCCTATGTCCCCAATATTCTCAACCTCCGCCCTAGCTCACACCACCCCTGAGCACGAACAAGCAGATTGATATACCGGTTGGGCGTCAGGCGTCCTAGGAGGCCAAATCCTAAGGGCCCTTCGACCTCCCTTCCCTAAAGGCTTGGACTCTCCCCGCGAGAGCGAAGCCGGAAGGCGAGGCCGAAGGTTTATCTTCGGTTTCTCCGAGGCCCGTCCTCGGAGAAGACTCCCTGAGAAAATCAAATAAGCTCCCAATGAAATGGTTAATAACAATTCGATTTATTCACTCGAGATACTGATCGAATCCAAACGAAATAGACAAAAAGAATTTTAACATCGGGCCAAATGGCTGATACCCGACAATTATTCGGAGAGTAACGAATATTCAAAAACGTTTTTTCCAATTATTGTCAAGAAAGGGAGAATTCAACAAATTGCCAAAAGGCGGAAACCCGACATTAATTCGGAACAACAAGAACGCGATACGAACGCGTTGCCAAAATTTAAAGGTATTGGGAGAAATTGTCGGTCAGGAACACTGACTTCAAAGTAAGGATAAAGGGTACAGGGATTGCAAACGCAAGGGATTAAGGTGAAGTGAAACCCCCTTCAAATCAGTCGATTCGAATACAACATTTTTTTTAAGGGTATTGGACCAAACTGTCCGAAACGTTGTCACATGACTCGTGATCATCTAAGAATTGTCCTAACACATTCAAAATTTGGATTTTTGGAACAAACTTTTTGATTTAGCCCAGACCAGAACCAAAATGGCTTCGAACTCTCATATTTCGATCAATATATAATTTATCGAAATAATCGAAGGCTCCGATATGAAAAACGAAAAGGTCAGGACAATTTTACGACAATATAGAACACTGGTAATCGATAAACTCGCATTTGAACGGGATAAAGGCAATAAAAGGGTTTTATGCGCTTCTACGCTAAAACGATGGAAATACGAGGTCTCGGAGTGAAAATTTAATTGACCTGGAAATCACAGATGGCGCAGGGTGTCCCTCTGCAGTCAATTAGGGCCCCAGAAAGCACGAATCCAGAGGATTTCTGCAGTTTTACTTCGATTTCTTTATATTTATTGTACGAAAACGACAGGTGGAGTATGCCATCTGGTACAATATCCAATATAATTCGACCCAGCTGTCAATATAAAAACGAACGCCGGCAATGTAGGTATTTAGAAAAATTTTCTTTATTAACATCGATCAAGTTCCTCGGCGTGTTTCACTTTACCTTAGGGGCTATAATACACTTGCCGATAGAAGTTAAACAAGCGTCAAAAGCAATCGCGTCGTCGAGGGCGTGCAAGATAATTATAATATAATTTGGTTGCCTGTGAATTATAACCGGTTCGCTAGACAGAAATACTTAACTAATATAAGGGAAAACAAGGCGCGATCGGAAAAGTGTATATCGGTAATTTTCTTTCGCCGGGAACGACGGGGGATCGTAGGATCGCGGATCTATCCCGAGTCTATCTTCCGATTGTGTGATAACCGACCTGTTCGGTCTCCCTAAGGATGTACGGTGGCTGTCGATACCTAAATCCGATCAGTTTCCTACACCGAGACAGAATTCTAACAGTCGGGAAGTCCCGAGGACGCGTACTTTCCGAACGGTGGTCAAACGTCTTCCAAGCTCAATCGACGCTGTTTTCGGGTGTTTATATACTGTGATAAGAGCGTCGCTCGCAGGTGGGGTCGACGGACTTTCGCATAAGGCGTCGCCGTGCGCGGTCAAACGCCGATTGTTGCCCTGTCGATTTTGCAGAATTGCATCTTTGAATCGGCAGCTCTGTCTGAGGTTAGTGAACTGGTGAATTTATAAGGTTTTTGAAAAATAGGGCCTACTTCCGTAACAGTGTCAATATTAAAATTGGTATTGAAAAGAAAGTGAATTAATTGTATATGATGCAAAGGAAACGGCACTTCTGCCGAGTTATACCTATAAAAATGCCGTAAATGTTATCGATGTTTGTTAACTCCTTGCCCTACGATTTAAGTTCCAACAGCGTGGGCCCGAATCGATGTTTGTATTTAGCCCGACCGATGTACCACTGGCCAGGCTCGTGATAATCAGTTTTGGCCCGAATACCTGACCACGAGTCTCACATGTGGTTGTAGGGCAAAGGGTTAACCTGATCTGACAAGCAATAACCTAAAAATAGGAGTGTTTAATCTGGAATTGTCCTTGATGTTTGTTAACCTGAAAATTCATTCATTTCATCCATCGTCGAGATATAGTGGAAACGACACCTGCGCCCATGGCCGGAGTCCGACAGAGCGCGGCGCATCAACGCGTCGTTCATAAACAATCACTTTCGCCACTGTTATTGACTGCTTTTTCACCACGACGCGTTGACGCGCTGAAATCTATTTGACAACCAACGCATTTGGCGGACTCCTGCCTTACGTATTACAGCAGTTTACCACAGCGCTGCGTGCGGCCACTGAATGAAACTGTAGAGGAATGCGATTGCGACGAAAGGAATACGGGCAGAAGACGATGATGAATACGTCAAGTGAGCAAAACGTGATCTTGAATATTTTCAGACTAGCGTAGCGTATAGCGGATGCTGTGGAAAAGTCCGAAAAAATTACAGGGTCTTTAAAACGAAAAGTACTTTCATTGTGCCAAATATAGGTCCATGATAAGTTCTCTTAATTGAGAAATAAATATTTATCGAATTGGTGCCGAATTTTTGCGTTAAGTTTTCGGTGCCGTTCGTGCAGACCTTCAAATGTTTTTGGCGCGAATTTCTACCGAGTTTTCCGATACCATGATTTTATATAATACGTTTATTTATTTTCAGTTAACATCAAGCCAGTCGGCTCAATCTTGATTAGAAAGAAACCTATAAAATGACCGACTTTTATGACGATATCAGCCATCATAGCATCATTCCAAAGAGATTTATAATTCCTGAAGAACTGGACAGCTAAACATGTATCGTAGCATCCTGGAAACCCAAATAATTAGTTGAAAGTTATGTCTTTAAGAAACAGACCGAATTTTGATGAGTTATAGACAAGAATCAGTGGTGCGAAAAGAAATAAAAGAAATAAAACGTTCACTAACGATAAAATAGAAGTTAACCCTTAGCGCTCCGTTGGCTCCGCTACGGAGACATTCGTCATAACATTACGAAACTTGCGGAGCGCTAAGGGTTAAATAACTTTCCATGATATCTATAAAAGAAGAAGCAATGTCAAATAAAACCAATTGTTTATAGTTACAAGTTGGAATAATACCATTATGTTTACAATGATATACGAATTTTTATGTACATTTTGTATAAAAATATCTTCTTTACATATGTAACAAGTTGTAATAATTGTCTTTCGTTTTGTTGAATGTATAATAAATTCTACCATTCCTTTTTCTTTCAAATACAGTACATTTATCCTAGTCATTTATTTTTAATAAACTGCTTCAAATATATATTATTAAGTATAAGAACAACATTTAAACAGAACTGGTAGTCACGATTTATTCAGCGCTATCCTTGTCGAAAAAGGAACCGAAAAGTCCTGTAGTATTTTTTCCTATAGTGCATAAATTTCCTGCAATAACTACTTGAAGCGTAGCCAATCAATCGCGTTCCCCAACGGAAGGTATAGCGGCGAGGACGCTGGTAAGGCTACTACGCCGCAGGCAGCCGAACGCAGCCCTAGACTAGACAGCTCTTACCTAACTAAGTTCGAGAGGGGATTAGGTAGCATCGTCACAAAAGGGGTTTGATCCCGCCGTGATCAGATACGGTTCACTTCACCTGTCCTGAGCTCGGACCGCATCTCACACTGCTCTCGGAGTTTTGGACGCCAGGCATCCTTGGGTGCCAAGGAAATTTTCCTTCGGCTCGAGCCCGGACGGACAGGGATGGACGGCCAGGAGTCAGGAAAAATCCCCTGCGTTATACGGAGAAGGGGTGGGTAAGGTCGATTACCAAACGTAAAGAAATGTCTATTTAGTCGAATTTCGTGGTAACAGGAAGTTTATTGGCGGACGGTTACTCCCGCGAAAATAAAATAAAAAATGAATGCAAACGCCGCTTTGACGCCTTATGCCCGATTTTTTTTTCACCTACGGATAAGTTCCCGACAAAGTTATCATGAAGATATCTGGGAGAGATCTTTCAATTCGGTTTTCTTCACTTCCAGTTAAGAGTTATCCGCCGGATAAAGCTATCCGGTAGTTCGAGTAGGAGATATTTGGCCGATACCTCCTCCAGTGCCCTCAGTGGGAGCCCTTGGAAATGTTTTGTATAACCCGTAGATCAGGAACGGATATAATCTAGCAAATTGTTAGCGTCGTACATGTCATTTATGCTCCAAATACTCAAAAGTACAGAAGAATATACAATTAATAATGGATTTATTAATGTTTAATATTGATATTTTTTCGGATGACGACGTTGATGATTTATTACTGGAAGAAATCGAACGAAGACTGTACGTTTTACGAAACAGGCCACTACATTTTGAAATTTGGGATGACGCCGATTTCTACTCACGATTTCGCTTGAAAAAGCCGAAATATTAACGTTACTTCAAAGCATTGAAGAACACTTATTACTATTGTAGAATAAGTAAGTATATTACGTTAACAGAATTTCTCGGCGTATGTTTCATTTTATTAAACTATTTTTAAATTATTTTGCCTGCCTGCTTACATCTAGACATTCACTCAAAACAACTGAGCTACCTCCCTAGCTATATCTAAAAGAAAAAACACATTCGTTCCAACACACTCACTCCACGGTTCTCTCTCATTCCACCCGGGTGCAAAAAGCCTAATCCTAGAGAGAGCATCCCGGGATGCCTCCGACACCTGAGTTCAATTTCCACATACAAACGCATTATCGATTGCCATCGCAGTTTAGATTTAAACAAATTAAGCGAATACACTCAATGGATAGCAGATGGCAATCGAAGTTTATAAATTTTACCGCGCCTTCTGACCCCGACCCGTTCGACTCGCTCCTGGAGGAGTCGAAGAGCGAGGGCCAGCAAAAGACGCGGCTAGAGAAAGATGCACCTACCGTCGCTGACGCTGAAAACATCCTAACTTTATTAATTTCAACAACGCTAAAGCGAGCTATCGACTCTACTCGACTTTTTTAATTCAGAATTTCAACAAGAGAAAAAGGCCAAGCTCAGCTCGCAGTACGGCCCCAGGGTAGTGGAAGGCTTGGCCGAAAAAACCTGCAAATCCTGAAACCAACCCCCTCGTCGAGGCGGCGACTCTAGGACGCAGGCATATCGAAGTGCCCCCTCGACTCGGGTGTGGCTCCTCGCGAGATATTTCTCCCATTTCTTTTTAACATTTTTTATTTAATCATTCGAAGAAATTCCGCGGAACCGGCGGCCTCGAAGTCGGAGGGTCATCCGACTTCCCGGCGCTCGATTAAGAATCGCGATCGGAAAATTACCGCGGATCCGGGAGAAATCTATTCCTATTCTAAAAGAACACATGAAAAACATAGAAAATCAACACGACCACTCGCAAGTCGGCGAGAGATCGTCTCGTCGACTCGCGGTCCATCGAATCAACATGTAAACATACAACCGACCTCCGTGCCGGTACGGACCTTTCGTCCTGCGGCATGAGGAGGCCGGAGGAAGGAAACATTGAGACTTACTAACGGGACGATACGTCTTTTTCTGGCGGTACTCCCCCAGGAGATCCCTCCGCAGAGACCTGGGGTTTCTGGCCTCCTCTCCATCTACCTCCCTTCGACGTTGGCTCTGGCTGCATTCCACCTTTGTGTCCGCTTCCACTGCTTTTGCTGCTTTCGCTGCAATCGTTGGATACGCTGGATACGCTGGATACGCTGCATGCTTCTACTGCCTTCGTTGACTTCCTTTTCTTTCACTGAACGATATTTTATCCATGACACTCGCGGACCGTGATCACTGTCACATCCTAATCTCATTGTCTTCGCGTCGGTTCGGAAACTGCGCGTACACCCCACCTCGTCATCTACGAAGCCTCCCTTGCACTTCGTTACGATCTTTGAATGCCGTCGATTGAGATTTATTACACCACGTTGATATAAATTTCGACCGTAGTACGCAATACGTCCTTCGCGCCCCCCGCAATATTCTTAATTTTTGACGACGTCCTATTGCGGCGAATTTTCAGGAGCAACTGGCGATCCGCCGGTCGGGCCGCAATCCCCGGCCGTGACCGACTCCGTGATTGGACGACGTCACCGGCCCAATCATGGTCCATTATCGGGCCGGTGATATACATCCCGACGGCGTTCTCGCTTGCCGTCGTTCAGCCTCGAGCCTTATCGCCCCTTCCTTCCGCGGCTCGCAAGGCGGATTATCATTTTGCAGCGACCGCGATCAAGTAATTAACAGAGGGAATGGAGGATCAATTCCTCCACGAGAAATGTCGTCTCGAATTAACTGTGCCGTCTAGTCGTAATGTTAACCCTCCGTTGTCCATGCCTTTTTCGGACACGTAATTTTATGACTTGTATTTGTATTTAAAATGCAAGTAAACAATTTAATCTCAGCTATTTTTGCCAATGTGGCTATTTTGAGTTACGCGTGATGTTTAAACTTTTTCGAGAGTTGATTCAGTTGATAGAACAAGTATCATTCTGATCGACTCTTTTCTAATATTCTCATTTCTCTGGAACTATTTAATTTCAAACGCAAATAAATTCAAAATCTATTTAAAATTGGAAATCCATAATAGTTTAATGTTCTTATTTCAAATACGAAATGGAAATGGGGTTTTACGTTTTGGATACGTATTTCGAATGAAATCAATTCATAAGAGTTACTCCGATTTGCGTTTATAAAAAATTCGGATAAGAAAAGTCTTTCTTATGTTTATGGGTGCTCATTTACATGCTCATTTAATGATTTACAGGTATTCATTTATTCGAGGAATACGAAGAATGGTGTGGAACGTAAATATATAACAGACATGAAATCACGATTTCGTTTCTATGTCCGATAGTTGATGTATCGTAAATTTTCCTACGTTATTTCACTGTATATATATTTAGAAACTATTTCTTTTAAGCTAAGATAATATTCTAACTTCGGTTCAGTGGATGGAACAATTGAGTCGCTAAGAAACTTGTTAACATTTAATAGAACATATTCTATTATATTCTTTATAAAATTCTGTAAATTATCATTTAACAAAAACTACGTTAGGTAGGTCAAGGACGCTCCACAATAATACTAAAATAATTTTCATTAATGTACGACGCGTCAACGCATCGAGGATGAAAAACCAATCAGAATTTTGTTTAGGAAATCCATTCTGCCCCTTGAGCGATTCGAATTCCGCGCTGCTCCCGCCGCTAGTACGCTCCGCGGCCGGAGAGGGCAGTGCGGACAGGAGGAAACCATCGACGGAGTCCACTGTATTGTTTCATCCACGGTGTAAAAGGGATGAATTAGCCGGCTGTGTGTCGTTATATTAAATGTTCATTATGAATGAAAAAAGTAAGAATGTGGAAGTCCCTAATTCTAATTTATTTTTGTCATCTTTGGTAGTAAGTAACATTTTATTCGTTTTACTAGTTTTGTTTACTATTTAAGGTTTGGGCTGAAGTCCATAGATAATAGATTGTTCCAAAGAAATGTATTAATAATTGTTTATTTTCTATTTTGTTTGTTGCGTTTTGTGCTTATGGCGTATATAATTGTTTATGTTTAATGCTCTATTTTTAATTGTACTTTAAGAATCGTTACATTTAATGTAAAGAGTAAAATGATCTTAAATAGAAGTATTAGCGTTATAATGTAACTGACACGAAAAAGTAGTTGTAAAACATTTGAATTTGTTTTATAGAACAACAATTAGAGCATTAAGAAATGTTATCATCTTTTAATGGGGTACCTGACATTCATACATTGAATTAAATTTCAAGCAGGAAAATAATGTTCGTATCATTTTAAATTATGTAATGTTAAACATCAGTAACACTTTTTAGTAACATTTGAGTCTAATAGCATTCTCACATCAAATCTTACAGAATGAGTAATATTGTATTTCTGATATATTGAAGTTAGATGGTATTTTTCTTTTTTTTGGATAGTGTGTGGATATATGAATAATTAAAGATTGTTATTAAATTATAGCCGATGTAAATATAGTCCCGAATTTTAAGATGATTCGAAGTTAACGTTTGAGGGATTAAATCGACCATTAAAGATTTCTTCATTGAAACGAATGCGTTTCAATGAAGCATTTGAAACAAATCAGTACACCCAATGTGTACTGATTTGTTTCACATTTTATCACATGGATTAGGGGGCCCTGTTGTTGGTCCTGATATTCACGTAGTTTCATCTTTTTATAAATAAAAAATTATCATGGATTAAAGCTAATATAATGCAGTGTATGCATATTTTTGATGTTTTATGCTTTTTGAAGTTTTAGGTGTAATGCATTAATTATGTATGTAATAAAATCATAAATGAAGTCTTTTAGAACTTCGCCCACATAATTTAGAATACTATGAGAATCAAATGTTATAAGGTTACATGGGATAATATGGGAAACACTTTCATGAATGATTGTAATTGATTGCTGGCTTGTTTCGTGGGTAGTATGATCTTAGATTAGATTAGAAAACGTAATTGTAGCAAAACACAATAGATGACGCAGTTAGTTGGTTAAAGAATACAAAATCGCGGATCAAAAGGATTTCTTTAGTTTAAATTTGAGTTCTTTATAATCATTATTCTGAAATGTCATGTTTAGTATTTCATTTCGTATAATTCTCAATTTAGAATACAATAGATGTCAATGTAAATAAAAATGTGGGTAACATGGCATGTCAGCTTGTCACCACTTATGTATCTAAAATAGCAGTACCACTGACAAGGAAACCCCTCGAGGTGTCCATCTTCGATTTTCTTGAAATTTAAATATGTTGTAGAGGATCGAAAAATAAGGGACACGTATTTTTTTTTATCGGCCCAATCCCCTATTTAAGGGGTGAAAACCGCTCCTAATGTTTACCCCCAAAAACGGTTTTTTCTAAATATTTCGAGTTGTAATCGATGTTTTGAAATGAATCAAAGTACAAAATATTTCTTTCTAGTAGGCGAAACTACTGACAGTAATTCGGACCTCGGGGGTAGCAACTCTTATATTTTATTTCAGAAAAACGATATTTCTTCACATTTTTGAATATAATATTTGCAATAAAATTAAATAAATTACGGAAAAATCATTTTCGTGCTTAAAATTGAAAAATAAGGTTGACGTCTTTCAGGATTTTCACAAATAACAGCGTCACCGGGGGTAAACAACCCCTTAAGTGCAGAATAGTTATGTACAGTTTGAATAAATATTTTAAGGTGTACAATATGTACACTATGTTTATAACTGAATCGGCATTCCTTTCATCAACCCAAATATCTTTTAAAGGTGTGGATACCGCTATTTAAATTTATCCGTAGAATCATTTTTATAAATAACTTTAGTTCTATAATAATCGTTATGACATCGAAAGTAATGCATGTTTAATGGATTTGTTTCATAAAAAATGAATGAATGTATTAATATTTCGTACAAATCAAAAAATGATAATAAGGAATCTTTAAAGAAAATAATCGAAAGGAATTTACGGAAAATCTTTAATTATATCATTGTCAATATTTTATATTATTTCGCCTCGGTTTCAATTAAAAAATTCAAGTTAAAACGTGAACTTAACAATCCCGACACGATTTCGTTACTGTATTTTCTTACATATAACAGTCTCAAATAATGCACAGTAGGGACTACTTCANTGATTTTAAATATTTTATTTACATTGAATAAAAAGTCATGAATTCGCGGATGAAAACAATCGTGCAATTATAATAAGTGTGAGTCAGAAGTTCGCAGCTACATAAAGCGAAGATACGATAGTCATTGTCAGTATATTTTCGTCAGTTTATCTGCGAGGAACACAATACGCAACTACATAAAATAAAGATAAGTTAGAGTATGTTTCTGTCCGTTCTTCTGTAAGGATCGAGGGCGTGCAATTGTTAAAACAGTTTGTTCTCTAAAGTTAAAGATTCTATAAAAATTAAAGAAATTCTAAAAAATGAAAGTTAATCCTATTAACGTTATAAATTTGCTATTGGCAACATTTTCGGGGCTTCTAATATCGGAGAGTTCTGTTAATAAGGTGGAAATGGATTTGGCTGAAAAATTCGAAAAAATTCTATACGAAAGTATGACGTAAACGCGATAGAAGCTATAGAGGAAGAATCATTAGATTTCCATGAACAGTTTAAAAATTATGAGATTAAAGCAATTGAAGATGATGTGTTCCACAAAGAAGAGTACAAAGAAGATAAAGATTACGATGTTTGCTCATACGATGATGAAGAGTTAAGTTTCGATTACAAAAAAAAAAGCAGTTGAATTTTGGAGATCAGGTAAAACTAAAAAAAATCGTAGTATTGAAAGTGTTAAACATAAATTCAAATTAGTCAATTCGGAACGACAACTGCGTCGATGGGCACATCAAACCAATAAAGGTGGTACTTACTAAGAAAAATTGTTGCAAATTTCTGAACTTGTTTTAAAAAGTCTGTTACGTAGGCACCTTCCGTAACCTAACGTAGGGAAAACCCCTATTTTTCAATCACCGGAGCTAGCCATGGAAATCCGAGTACAGAAACGCGATTAGGAAACTTGCGAAAGAATCCGAGTTCATCGGCCAAACGGCTCCAAAAGTCATCGACCGACCCGGGGCAAACAACCTGATGACTCCGCAGCGCATCAGCACGACTCAGAAACGCCACCCTCACCTGGGCCCTAGGAAACCCCCACCAATGGGAACATGCTGCTAATAAAACCAGCAGTCCGATCAAGACGGCAGTCATAATGTCATTAGTCGAAAGTCTTTAGTCAATTTGCAATAAGTCAACGTCAGTCGTCAACGAAACTTCGAGTGGAGCTCCTGTTCCCCGGTACTCCATTCCTAGCGAGTCAGAGACCGAGACCATTGGACTCCCTGTCAAGGACCACTATCCTGCTAGCTGCAGTAGCGCCATCCGGTACTCTAGCGATCCAACCACTGAGTCAGAACTAGACGGCGGCACTGCGACTTCCGTTGGACGGGAGGCTTCTAGGAGACCTCCAACCCTAGGGCACGTCACGGGACGAAGGTGTTCACGCACAGTTATCCGACCGGGTCGATCAAAAGAGACTGTCACCGATTACGGCCGCTGAACAAGCTAGGTAGAGGATCCTTCGCAAGCTCGATTCATCCTCATTTTCATTCCAGTTTATTTATTAACCCTTCATCTTCGACCAAAGCCGAATTCTAACCATTATCGCGATTTCCATGCCTTTCTCCGGTTAACCGGATAGATTAAGAACCCATCGACTTCCATTAAACAGCTGAGTTCGAATCTCAGCATCGCGAAATAGAATCACGCGCAGACCGCCATTAAAATAGTAAGAATTCCCGCGTCAGCACACCGGCGTCCAGTAACCTGCCGCCGCTAAAGCGCGCTATCGCGACACCCGAACCGCCGCGACGCGGAAGTATATTAATCTAGAGGAATCAGGTCAAGGCACCTCGGGTGCGCTCCCAGCTGATTGTAGTTCTGACCTCACAGACGAATAAATTCAAACTATCTTAATACACTAGCCACACTGCAATTCGTTCACACCCCTTTTTATTCCTCACTCTCCTAGATCCCACCAGAGGAATTGATCTAGCCGCTCGGATCAATCTCCTCACAAACTTAAAATAATCGTTACGTGCATGATTTGGGTAATCTCAATCTGAATCACCCCGGCCTCGCATCCGCTCGGCCGCCCCGTAACACTGAGTTCCGCGACCGAATCGACAGATGGCAATACGACTGACGGGTTGCACAATGTTCAACAAAACGTAACATTTGCGTACAATTTTGATTTACTTTTCATTACATCTCTGGAATCCAGGAATATTGTTTTTACGTTTAGTTTATGTAAGTAAAACGTACAGATGGAAGCGTGTCAAAATCTACCTAGAAACACAAATGTTCTTAAACGTGTACGTAAAGCAAATGCATGGCATCATTACCACTTTAAAGACATGGCCATGGCGCTGAATACATTTTTTCGTTCGTACGTAAAGCAAATGCATAGCATCATTACCACTTTAAAGACATGGCTATGGCGCTGAATACGTTTACATATGGTATTACGTCCGGTACAATATGGTATTACGTCGTTCGTCGTTAGTGTTAAAAGATGTATCAATATCATCAATGAAGCAACTGCAACTAACGGATTTTAAATTTTGTTGGTCAAGACCTTTAATATGAAGGTGGCAATTTTTTCGCTTCAGCTCCATGTTCAATACTGGCCCAACAGTGGTATTAAAGTTTATTATTCTTCGAAGTACCAGTTTTGTTATCAGCTATGCATAATAAATGTTCCAGGTGTATACGCTTAAATCCGCTGTTTTTTAGTCAGAAAAACACATGTTTTTTTTTTATAGAAAGCGAAACAATTATTTATTCAAAGTACTGGCTCTCGCTAGCTACACATTTGTCCCAACTCTCGGACAATTTGTGGATACCGCGCCAAAAAAATTCCTTCTCTTTCGAGGCAAACCACTCATTAAGCCATTGTCGGACGTCTTCGTAAGGATCGAAGTGTTGCTCAGCGAGCGCGTGGCCCATCGACGAAAACAGGTGGTAGTCGGAAGGGCCCAGGTCTGGTGAATAAGCAGCATGGGGTAGCACCTCCCAGTTGAGTGCCTCCAAGTAGTTTCGGACCATTTTTGACGTGTGCAATGGCACGTTGTTGTGGAGGAAAATCAGCTTGTCATGTCTTTGTTGATAATCCGGCCCTTTTTCACGCAGAGCACGGTGCAATTTGATCAGTTGTTGGTGGTAACGGTGGGCATTGACAGGAGTTTCACCAGGTTTGACAGTTCATAGACGATACCCTGCTGATCCCACCAAACGCACAGCAGCGTATTTGGTAAAAGTAACTGATTTCATTGCTTTTGTACGATTAATCGCCACAATATGGATATGACTTCGTAAACTATCCTTCCCCAACTGGATGTATTTGGCGCGAGTTTTTTTGTACACCAACGGGGTTTTTGTGGTGATTTCACATCTTTTCGTAACATTAAACTCGTGCGTGCCGTTCGCGAAAACGGTATTAACAGTTTGCACGGACGAGATAGAAGTTTCTCGCAAACTGAATGAATACTTGAATATCGAAATCCTTCAGATACACATTGATGACAAGTTCAAAGGGAATTCAGGCAAGAAGCCCCTTTACATTGATAGAATTTTACTATAAAACTTCTGTTACTGTACGAAAAATATTTATTTATTTAACTTATATGGGCGTGTTATTTTTTTAATTGTCTAAATGATGACACTAATGATATATTATCTTCTGAAATAATCATTATTTTATGTATCATTTATTAACATTGAAGTATCGATACCAGTAAAGACTTAAACTAAAAGTGTCAATGTTAAATCAATTTGATATTAATAAAAATACAAATTAACTGTACAATCTAATATCAATACAAGCAAAGTATCTGTTTGGAAGCATTCATTAAAAACCTTCAAACTAAAAGGATCGATCGATGTCAAAAATATGAAAGTGCAATCCCAATAAACTATTATGCTCTAAGTATTAATATTAATACAATTTGGCATTAATAGAAAGTTATGAATAAATTGCACATAATCTAATCTAATGTCAATACGAGCAAGGTATCAGTTTGGAAGGATAGGTACCTGAAATCATTAATCTAAAAGTGTTGACCTATGTTGAAAGTATGAAAGGGCGATATCAGAACTGTACAAAAGTAAAAGTGTTAATCAAAACAAAACTGAATATGAATCGATATCAAATATCGGTAATGTCCCTTATCCGAATGGTTTTGATAGTGACAAGTAACCTAAAAATGTCATCAATGTCTAACCTGAAAAACTGTCATCAATATTTAACCTGAAGATCGAATGTTTAACTTCATAATGTTGTCAACCAAATGCTGTCAGTCAAACGATTTTGTTTAATGAATTAAACTACTTTCCACGTGTTATAATAAAGAGCGGAACCACAATATTGTACAAAACTCTTGTATGGAAAACCAGGACCAAGATCGAGACTTCCATGATCATTGTCATTTAGTAATAAAACGTTAAGTAATTGAGTGCCCTATCGAGTGCGCGCGTACGCAAAATACCAAGAAGTTAAAATAATCATCATTTGATAGCATACCTGATTTATTTATCAGGTTTCTTTGGGATTACCATATAAACCATTCCCCTCCATAACTTTAATGGGGGTGGAGATGCGGTTACGGGTACCCTGTATAAGCAAGAAAAGAAGGGGCGGGAGAAACAATACGAAAGAGAAAAGTGTTAGGTGCACCAAAATTTCTCGTAGTTTTGTTCAGATAAATTCTCGTTTCGTTTCGAAAATTCGAAACGCATTTTGAAGTTTCGAAACGAAACATATCTCATCTCGAACTTTCTCGTCCCGTTGGCATCAGAAAATATCGGTAATACGGCGTGCTGTTGCAGATATCACGTCGTTTAGAAACATTTTTTTACCGAGGCCGATTAAATTTATCAGCGCCTTTCACAGCTTAATTAAAATCTGGCCAAGTGATATTGACAGTCACCGTTTGAAATAAGTACTTTTATCTTATATGGACTAATGTTTTTAACACAGATGATTTTTACTACGCTGGAGTAGTAATAAACATCTAACCACACATTTTTTTTCTCTGTAAAGTGTAAAATTTGTTTTAGACCATATTACATACTTTTATTTTTATTATAGGCGGGAGGCATGGCGGGCACATTTGTCGATATAGTTCTCTTTCCATTAGACACGCTGAAAACTCGTCTCCAAAGTCAGCAAGGTTTTTTGAAATCTGGAGGGTTTAACAGTTTGTACAAAGGAATTATGCCAGTAGTCATAGGTTCGGCACCGACAGGTAATATTTATATAATTATGTAATACAATAATCGGAGATGATTGAATTTATAATGAACACGGCCATTACTCACACGTAACAGGTACATACAGTATACATATATAAGATATTTGGCATAAACATAAATACGTGTAATAGATGTATACAAAAATATACGATGTGACGTGGTTTTCGTCACAACGTCCAGCGCCCTGTTTCTAGCACTCGCGGAATGGGCGCCAGTCTCCACCGGGCGACACTAAATTGCTCGAAATGTATGACACGAAATAACACTCGCGATTCACACTGCTCGGGGTCCTGGTCAAAACGACGCTATTTATTACACGCTGCGATCGCGCCCTCCTCGTTGCTACTACGGGTCACTGACTCAAAATCGACATGGCACGGCCCTATTTAAGAGGGACCGTACGCCTCTCCAAGATTTTCTCAATCAAAATCAAGGCCGTATGGCTAATACCTTAATTGCAACGATGTCTTTCGTTGCCTCTCGCCTCTCTCTCCCTTTCCTCTCTCTTCTCAAAATCTTAATAAATCTCAATCTTCAATGAATTCTGCCGGCACGTCCTCACACGTTAGTGGTCCAAACAAGAAGAAGGAGCCAGGCTCCCGTTTCTTTATGACCCGGCGGCACGTACGAGCCGGGCATGCAACGCCGGCCATCTCCCCTACCCGATAACCGATCCGATTAGCCGGCGCGTCCGAAAACCTCGGCCATTGGCCAGTGGCACGCGCCTCGGATCGCCCATCGAAGCCGGATCTAGGCCACCCGAGGGTCGATGGCAAATTCTGCGAATTCAACCCTGATTGGTTAGACTCCCTGTGAGGTCCTCCCCGGTGGGTAACGCCGTACAGACTCGGAGGCCCCTTGGAGGTTAGGCCTTAACGTCGCCCGCCTCAGCCCAATCGCACCACCATGTAATCCTCAAATCCACAACGCATTTTCCTTATCTGAATTATTATTAATGTTGATTGGCTTTCCCACAAATTCCCTATCCTAGGTTCGATACGGGCGAGGTACAGCCCGAAGAGAGAGAAAGGTAATCGAGAGGCTCCGATGCTATTCCCTATATGTTCTATATAGCCCACCTGGCCCTCAGTAATATCAACAGGACATGTGAGATTCTCCTTTAGGTAGTGACCGGTGGCAACGAACCTTGTGAGGTAATCGGAGGGCCTCCTCCATCTTAAATATTGTTAATATAGGGCGTGGGGGACCAGGCTCACCCTTCGATGGACCGAATTCTCCGTAACGTGTGGGGGCACCAAACCACCACGTTACAACGGAATGTGATGGGGCATGTACAAATGTCCGCGCCGTCTGCAGACAGTATACGTATTTTTTAACATTCAACATCCATATAATGTACATAGATATATGGTAGACGTAAATAAAAGTTTTAACAGATGGTATACCTATTTTCAAAAGTTCAAGAGCCGTATATTAGACATTTTTCATATATGATAGTATACGTATTTTATACGTATACTATCGTATTTCAAACGTAGGTGGAATATTTAAAAAAAGTATCATTTATTTTGCACCTAATGCGTTTTTTTAATAAATAATTTACCACGATTTGTTCAGGGACCTGTAACCTTCCGGATATATAAATATCTGACACTGAAAAAATCCCCTTGGTGGTGGCCGGGATTCAAACCCGAGTCATTTAGGTAACAGGCTATAGTGCTGACCACTGAGCTACCGTGGTTCTCTGGTTTATGCAACACTTATCTCCATTTACTAAAACGCTGTTTTCGTGCGTATTTATGCATGTATGTATACATGTGTGTCACGAAACGAAGGTAACGCTTTTTCGGCGGGTTCCGGTTCGTATTTTGAAAATCGCCGATACACATTCCCCCAAAATCGGGATCGAGGATGTCAAAAGTTTCATCGGATGAAAAAACTTCCGGTCGTATGATCGAGATTCGGCGATTGGTTGATCAAACTCGGCGCAGTCGAGACACCACGAAGAGCTGGACTACCGAAGCCGGCCGCGTCGGCGCTCGGAGTATATCTAGTTTTGTGTATTAACGGCGTTCACCACCAAAGTGGCGACGATGACTTCCACCGCTAGATGGCATTAGCATCGAATTCGGTGGGAGGTAACCAAAACGTACTTTCTCGCTCGGATGAGGGAGACGCGACGCATAATGGGCGGTGTTTAGCAACGGGCGAAAAATGTGTGCGTATTTTGCACGTATAGGACTCACACAACGGCTAGACGCCTCTGGACTAGGCGCCGAAACGTGTGTGACCCCCGGCCGCACGCACACGTCAGTTGGACACTCCGCCTACAGTCGGCAACGGTTGCTAAGGAATGCTCAAATTCATCGCGAGAAACTCGAAAATCCTGAAAAAGGTGCTCCACGGGGACAACGATTTTGAGCGTATTTCTCAACCGATTGAGCTCTACGAGTGTTCGTTTTAAAGACAAAATGTTGACGTGTGTTTATATGGGAGCGATTTTCGATCAAACACCTCCTTCCTAATTAAAAGGGCATTGAAGTTATGTCGTTGCACTTTTTTATATGAAAATGACCACTTATCGAAAATCGCTCCCATATAAACACAGGTCAACATTTCATCTTTGATATGAGCACTCGTTAAGCTCGATCGGTTTAGAAATAGTTCGGAATCGTTGTTCCCGTGAGGCCCTGCAAAATTGCTGGAGTGGTGAGCGTCCTTACAGCACCACCATAATAAGTTCAATTAAAATTTGGTTTAATCAGTATCATTTATATTGCCAATCTCTGGCCAAAAATAAAAACACGTATATAAGTTGAGTGCGTGCGTGCGTGCGTGCGTTAAATGGCAGTTTGTGGGATATTGTTAAGGTGCAATATTATTATTATTCATCACATGCATTTCGCATTCCTAGTAGCTTGTTGTTTTGTCACTGTGTGCGAAATGAACAGTTTACCTCCGCTATCCGCGCTCTCCCCACCTCACAGATCGCTATTGTTTTAGTCGCGGCACAGGCGTCGGAAGCACATCACGCGCCTGTCGTCGAAAAGGTTACGCGCAACGCTCAACGCGATATATTATTTCTTCGGCTATCAACCAATATTATCGAATTAAGCTTGTAATAGTGTTTTTTTTTTTTTATAAAATGAGTCGTCGACCGCTAACACGAAGTGCAATACTTCAGGAAATACTACGAGAAGATGAAGAGAATGAATCAGAGCTCAGTGACCAAGGTTCAGAAATTTCCGACCACATCCTTTCAGAGGGAACTCAATCTACTGAGGAATCAAAGAGCTCAGATTCAGATAAGGAGAATTGCGGGATTCAGATAAGGAGTTTTACGGGGCGTGAAAAGGTAACAATGTGGCAAAAATCCAACAACAACAGGGTGAGGCGCCAAGTTCAAAATATTCTCACTGAAAATTCAGGTACTCGTAGGAATGGCGTGGGGGTGACAACATTTATGCAAGCCTGGAATTGATTAATTACGGAGAATATTATTGAAAAAGTTGTTACACATACCAATGAATTTATTGAAAAAAAAAAACGCCATCTTATGACAGACCACGTGACTACAAACCGACTGATGCTGTAGAAATTCGAGCACTTTTCGGATTATTGTACATAGCAGGATCCTTGAAGATGTCACAGGCGAATTTCGAGGGTTTATATGCAAGTGATGGGACAGGCGTTTCTATTTTTCCTACTACTATGTCACTGAAAAGAACAAAATTTCTACTCAATTCATTGCGGTTTGATGATGCTACTACACGAACATCTCGTCGTACTCTGGACAAAGCTGCACCAATAAGAGAGGTTTTAGAAATGTTTACACAAAACTGTCTGTTACCATATTATGTGGGAGAGGATGTCGTTATTGATGAGATGATGGCAGGTTTTCGAGGAAAATGTCCTTTGCGACAGTACATAAAATCAAAACCCGACAAATACGGAATAAAACTTTATGCGCTTGCAGACGCTGCTACGTTTTATGTCTTCAACATTGAACTTTATGCCGGCGAGCAGCCTGAAGGCCCGTACCAGTTGAGTAATGCTGCAGCAGACATCGTGAAGAGGCTAATTACACCAATTTCTAGCACTGGACGGAATCTAACAATCGACAATTGGTACACCAGTGTGCCTTTGGTGGTCGATTTGGCCAAACATCATAAGATTTCTGTTGTGAGTACCATACGTAAAAACAAGAAAGATACCTCCTTGTTTTACAGATCAAAACCGACCTGAATATTTAAGTCAATTTGGATTTTCTGGTACAGCTACGCTGGTATCTTACGTGCCTAAAAAGAAAAGATCTGTAGTTCTAATATCATCACTTCATTTTGCCGCTGAAATTGATGAAAGTTCGAAGGAAAAGCGCAAACGCAGCATCGTCACTTTTTACAACAAAACAAAAGACGGTGTCGATGTAGTCGATAAAAAAGTAAAGATGTATTCGACATCAAGGAAAAATAATAGATGGCCGTTGACACTCTTCTTTCGTCTTCTGGATATTGCTGGAATAGATGCCATGGTGATATTGAGGGTAAATCATGTGATCATACAGAAAAGGCGAAAGTATTTACGTGCATTAGGCATTGAATTAACAAAAGAAGACCAACGATGGTAAGCCTTCCAAGAAAACTGAAAAGAAACATAAGGGAGCATTTGAATATGGATGTTGAAGATACTGCTGGTAATGAAGCAAGCAGTAGTTCCAGCACATGCAGAGGAAGCTGCAAAATATGTACAGCAAAAAAAGGAGGCATCGAAGACACAATCTACATCATGTCGGAGAAATATTTGCAGAAGCCATACTACATTCATTTGCAATGAATGTTATCTTGACGAAGAAACTGATCCTGAAGAATACTAGATCTAAGTTTAATTATGTTTTATTCTTATTTTGTCTTAATGAAATATAGGTTTTGTCATTTTTATTGTTTTTTACTAGGTATATAAACTAGTATGAGGTATGTAAGAAGGTTTTATGTTCCTAAATTGTTTTTTGATCCAAAGAATATTTGAGTTGTTTTCCTTAAGTGTAGTTTCTGTATATCCTCAGACGATGGTAGTTCGACCTTCTTACGTCTTTTTTGTTGAATTTGTGACTCCATTACAGTCTCGTATACAGTTATACCAATATCCTCTACAAATAGTTTGAAAAAATCCTCCATGTTTGCTATTTGTGTAGGCTCATGCCGCTTAATGCAATCTGTTATTAGGAACTGCCCAATTTCTTTAATAAGTGACCCACGATTATAATCGGTTGAGGGTGCGTTGTATGTGTTTGTAAATTCGTTAAAGTCGGCGACATTGTTAATCGCTAAAATTACATTGTCATATTTTGGGTAAATAGAGAAGAATCAGAACCCGCTCAATCTCTCCTGCTCTACGTCTATTAAACATTTTGGGGGATCCAGGCGTAACATGAGTTTTCAAGTATTTTCTCTTCTGTCCATTCGAACAGTTGGGTTTTATATTTTGTTTTTCTTTGGAATACACTATCAACATATGTGTTGATTATGCTGTGTTTTGATTGTATTTCTCTTGCCTCTTTTTCTTCTAACCCCGAAAAGGCGCAAATTCTATTTATTATATTTAATTCGTTAAATTTTGGACAGGTGTTTTTGTTGTCATGCCCATGTTGTCCTCCGCAGTTTATGCATTTAGGTTTAATTTCTGAACATTCTTCTAGTTTATGAAGATCCCTGCATCTAAGGCACATCTCCTTTCCTCTACATTGCCATTTTGAATGACCAAGGCGATTACAGTTGTTGTACTGTTTTGGTTTATACACGTACGGTTCAACTTTGCATATGGTATTCCATATGACTATCCTCTGGGATTTCGTTGGATTGTATAGTGGGTTTAACTTTTGAAGTGCTCTTCAGTGTTTCTTTGTTGACCTTGTCTCTTACGAAAATTCTTTCCATTTTTATTATTTTTATACTTTTGTCTTCCTCTGAAAGTCCTTCGGCTAGTTCCGCCATGGTCATGTTTGGATCTGTATTGCAGATGACACAGGTTTTATAAACTCTTTGGTCAGGGGCATAGGCTACCCAGTTTTCGTTGCTGTTTTTGAAGCTATTTAGAAGAGAATTTGCCTCCTTTGCCGAGTTCAACTCTACGCTAATAGTTTCTTTTCCCTGCTTTTTAATATATATTTTATTCCTTTATGATTGGCTAGGATCCTTTTTCCAATTTGCATTGGATGAAGGCTCCCTATATTTTGTTCCGGGACTTTGCTAATAATATGAATAACATAGGGTCCAATGCTATTTTCTGGATAGCGGTTGCGTTCTGCCTGTTCAAATGCATGTTCTATTCTGTTTTTTTTTGTCTGACCGTTCTTATCTTGTACTGAGACTTTATTTCCGATGAGAGTGTCATCCTCCCTTCTTTTTTCCGTTTTTTTGTCTCCTATTATTTCTTCTATTTTTCTTTTGTTTAAGATATTTAAGTATCCGTAATCGTAATTTTCTTCTTTCATTTTGTTAGTTGCTTTTGTCTTGACTTGTGGTGGTTTTAGTTTGTATATTAGATTTAATTAGGTTAAATTACAACAATCTGGGTTGATCGTGGCACGGAGTTGGGGAAACGTGAGTACGCGGTCGAGAAGACCTGACCTAGGCCGCCACGCCAACTATATTTCCCCGATTGGTCACACTTTCACTAAATTTTTCACTTTATTGGCTTTTTTTTTTCTTTGCTATTCACTTTTTCACTTTTTTTAACCTTGTAATACTTTCATTCGTTTATTGTTCTTATTACAAATACGAAATAGAAATGGTGTTTTACGTTTTGGATACCTATTCCGAATGAATTCAATTCATAAAAGTCACTCCAAATTGCGTTTATAAAAATCTCGGATAAGAAAAGTCTTTCTTACGTTTACGGGTGCTCATTTACATGCTCATTTAATGATTTACAGGTGTCTATTTATTCGAGGAATACGAGGAATAGTATAGAACGTAAATATATAGGAGACATGAAATCACGATTTCGTTTCTATGTCCGAAAGTTTATGCATCGTAAATTTTCCTACGGCATTTCACTGTATATATATTTAAAAACTATTTTTGTTAAGCTAAGATAATATTCTAACTTCGGTTCAGTGGATGGACTAATTGAATCGCTAAGAAACTTNAATATTTATTTTCTTTAGAAAATCGATTCTGCCCCTCAAGCGATTCAAATTCCGCGCTGCTCCCGCCGCTAGTACACTGCGCGGCCCGAGAGAGCAGAGCGGGCGGGAGGAAACAATCGACGGAGTCCAGTGTACACTGGCGATCATGAATGCCTCCCTCCTGTATATGGCGCCGCCAGGTGGTGGGGTCGGGTACCACAAACCGCAGCAGCGGCAAGTTTAAATCGAGGAGAAGGCTGTAGTGAATGTTTATAAGAAAATTGATGTTTGTAAATAAAATAAATTGTAGGAAACGCAATAAAAGTTCATTCTGCAATGCATCTGATATATTTTATAAATTTCTTTCCATAACCGCCAACCGGAATGTAAAAATTATACGTTCAAGTACGAATTGACAAAGGTTTATCAATTTATTAGTGAATCAGCTGGCAGACCCTTTGCATTAAAGTTTAAACAGTACTTGTAATATAATAAATTCCGTTAATTAATCCTTATCCCATTAGTTGAAATAGTAAAACTTGCATTATCTCAATTTGTGGACGTGGGATACAACGCTCATACACTGGACTCCATCGATGGCTTGCACCTGGTCCGCACTGCCCTCTCCGGCCGCGCATAGGTATATAAACTAGTATGAGGTATGTAAGAAGG